>NC_072777.1:35952680-36163117 GCF_022539595.1 Amphiprion ocellaris | reverse complement strand
GAAAAAAAATATAAATAGCAGAGAAAACCTGAGAGAATAATTTCCTGAAAAGTCTATGAAGGAAAAGCAGCTTTTTATCCTGAAAGATCAGAATCAGCTCCAACATCTGCATCTGACAGCGTCAAGTCAACCAGAAAGAAAAGAAAAAAGAAAAAGACTTCTTTCTGATCACATCTGTTCCGCTGCTCACAGGCTGCTGCTGCTCACATTCTTCACATTTATAGTCCACTTTTAAAAGTTCAGCAGACAGGTGCTCTGCTTTGGAGTGTGACGATGTCATCAGTGATGTGGAGAGTGAAGTTTCCGTTTCACCCACAGCGTGCTTTAGGGCAGCTGGGTCGGACTTGATGTTTGAAATACTGACCGACAGCTCAGATTTAACTGTCTGTAGTTCCGTTTTGATGGATGTTAAATTTTCACTCAAAGCCACCAGGAGCTGGGTCTTTAAAATAACCGCCGTCTCGTTACAGAGTGAAAGTAGCAGTTCCTCCTGAAGGTCAGAGATTGCAGCATCTGAGGACCTCTTCAAAAGAAGACGTAGTTGATGAAGGCGTTCTGGAGCAGGACCAGAAAGACCACGACCAAGCAGCCTTGAGATCTTGGGCAGCGTCTCCCTCAGGTGGGTGTCAACGGTGTTCACAGTCAGGTCTGTGGTAATCTTGTCAAAAAACAAAACAGAAACAAATCTAGATTATAAATCAACATGTAACCAAAGCACTCTGTGTATAACGCCATAGTATAGGATGTAGTTCAGAAAATGTCAAAGTATAGTATACTTTTCAAGAATAACATAGTATGGCCTGTAGTTCATAGTACAGCATGTTGGCAAGAAAAAAACCCCATAGATTATTATGTGGTTCAAAAAACGCAAAATGATAGGATGTTGCCTAAAATTGTCATGTATGATATGTGGTTCAAAAAATGTCATAGTGCAGGATATTGTCAAAATAGTATGTAATTCAAGAAAACATCAGAGTATAATGTCATCTAAAAAATGCCATAGAATAATAATTTCATTGCACAACTAAAAGTATAGTAACTTTTAAAACTGTTCAAATTCTTATATGTTGCTAAAAAACCCAAAAAACGTCACAGTAATATGTCAGTTAAAAAAGCCTATAGTATAGCATGTTGCTCTAAAAACGTCATAGTTTAGCCTTTGGTCCACAAAACGTTGTTGTGTCCCGGCTGTCTGAAGTAGGTAAGGAGCAACACAATAACAGTCCAAACCCTGGTTTCCAGAGGATTAGACGAGTATTTATTTGAAAGAGTAAGTTTACAACAACACAACATGTGAGGGGGTTAAAAGCAAATAGGTGTTAGTAAAATAAAAATAAATAAACAGAACTAAAAGTGAACTTCATGTTGACATTGATGGGCATTCCAACCAGGAACAAAGTAAAAGATAATCAATACGAAAAAAAACTCTTCCTGTTCACCTCTTAAAACCCAAAAACACACCGCAGTAGCACCCTAAACTAAAACTACCAATGGGTTTCCTGTTTTCCTTTGTGAACAATTCAAAGGTCCCTCTCTATCTCCCCACACATCCACCAACCACTGGAACACATCTCCAAAGTTCTGCTGGACCAGCTCAGCTTCCCCTCAGAAGAAGTGCTGCCACCTGCCAGATGAAGGAGCCTTTTGAGAGGCAGCTGGCATCGTGATTGGACTGTACTTTGGTCTGTTCCAATCCAGCTTCAGCTCCAGAGACGGCAGGCGGGACGAGTCAACGGAGGCCGGATGGACGAAGGCATGCAGCTGAGTACAATCCAGAAAACAACAGAGGAGGAGTGCAGCAGCCCAGAGCCAGAACAACCAGAGTAGCATGGTATGTCTCTTAGAAAACATCATAGTAGAGCCTTTGGTATGAAAAAACGCCATCATATACATCGTATATTGTACAAATAACAAGTCAGAGCAAAGAGACATACATTGTAGAATTGTAGTAATTGTGGGCTGACTGATTTACTGATTATCAGTATTTTATTTTTTACTGATTTACGGTAATAAATACATTTAAAAATGGTGCTGCTTTGGCTCTGAACCTTTATCTACCTGTGGTCGCTCTGTCTTCTGGAGTGATTTGATTGGTCATACGTCACGAATAAAACTCCTTTAACTTAACATCTGTAAACAAAACAAAAACGTATCAACAAAGTTTTCTGTTAGAGTTTGTGTTCTTCAAAGTTTAACTCCAAGATTTTAAATACTTTCATTTACTGCAAATGAATATCTACTCCAAATGTCTCACTAATAATCATTATCAGCCTCAAAAACCCACAAAACACCCCTCTATACTCTACCACACTTAGTACAGTCCGGTTCCCCCTTCTATAAATCTGCTTGGAATCTTCCACTTCCTGTTTGTCAAAGTGGCCTTCTACCTGGACAGGTTTTATTGGAGCTCATGCAACAAACATTTTGGGTAACTGCACTTTAATATGGATGGATGACACTGAATTAGAGTCTGTTTTAATGAGACTGAGTTAAGATGTGTAGCTCTGTCATTAAATAGTAAATTATTTCCAGAATTCACAGAGAAAAGTCTGAAATGTTTGCTAGGTTAGCGTCCCACATGTTCTTTGGCTCAGCTAAAGCTAACTCTCTCCAACTTCTGGATCTCTTGAGTTGCTTGTTGTTAAATTATCTTGTTAGAGGTGCTGAAGCTCAGAAAGTCTGAGATGTTTGTTCAAAATAAGCTCATTCTAAAGTCTTATCTGAACTGTCCTCTTTTGTTTGAACTTTCCCTAAACTTAGGAGTTAATGACAGAGCAGCACATCCAGACTCAGTCTCATTTATGTAGAGATTAAACTTCAGTGTCATTCATTGATGTTAAAGTGCAGTTTTTCAAATGTTTGTTGCACATGCTCCCTGACCAAACCAGTCCAGGTGGAAGACGATGTGAAGAGAAAGCTCCAGAGGATGAATATCACACATTTACGTTGGAAATAAATGTCCTTTAATTAGACATTGTCATGCAAAAGTTGGATTTCCCTTTAATGATGTTCAAATCTTTGAGTGTTTTGTTGATGTTGGTTTCTAAATGTTTTCTGACACTCGACCCCAAAGATTAAAACCTTCTACGGCTCACAAGCTGCAACAATTCACACCTTATCAACTATCTTTCTGACTAAACTAAGATAAAAAGTGAAAAACTGCCTGATTCCTGCATCATGAATGTAAATCTTTTTGGTTTTTATGACAGTAAACTGAATATATTTGGGTTTGACATTTTATGATCAAAAACAAGAAATGAATTAGTGGAGAAAACAATCAACAGATTAATGGACAAAGAAAATGTGTTTTCCAACATATATGGCTGAATTACTCCAGCATTACAAGATACATACAAGGTGAATTCAGTTTTATTTATATAACGCCAATTACAGGTCATATGTCTCAAGACGCTTTATTTTTCTATTTTTTTGTCATATTTAAAATATGACAAAGTAAGAAATTTAAACCTCTTGACTAATCCAATTTATTATTTGGTTTTTAAGAGACTAATGGACAATTAAAATAAGTTTCTCCACTAAAACTAATAAACATGAGGTCAAATAGAAGGAACAGTTTTAAATACTGCAGTCCCACGACGACAAGAATAAAGTTTGTCAACAAAAAGTAAATCTGCTGGTGGATTCCATTAAAGTCCTAATAAATGATAATAAAGTGTGATACTAAAGGTTTGTGGTGCTAAAACTCTCCAAGTAAAGATATGAAGTTGAACATGTGGATGGAGGTTGATAAAAGTTGACGTCCCTTCATTTCTCTGGAGCGACTCCATGGATTTTATGGATGGTGGTTAAAGACCTGCTCTTCTAGTGGTCTTCCTTCTAGTCGCTGTAAAAAGTCAGTCCATCCTGGCCGACTTCAACACCTCTTCATGACAACTTGTTCTGCCTCTGACCTGGTGGAAACTCAAGAAACTCGGGGAAAACCCGTGGAGACTCGAAGAACTCGTGGAGACTCGAAGAACTCGTCGGGCGGGGGAAGGTGTGGTGGGTGGTGGTGGGAGGTGGGGGAGTAGAGGGGGGAGGCCGCCACCCACCTCCCCGCCTACTCTCCGCCCTGACTCCACCCAGACTCCGCCTTGGCTCCGCCCATGTGGTCACTTCAGGAACTACGATGCCAAAGGGACGACGAATTTATTTCTTTGTATCTGATCTGTAGCTCAGTGAGTTAAGGATTTGCCTATGGAGCTGCAGGTCGCTGGTTCAAGACCAGACACTGCTTAAACTTTTGAAAATCCTGACAAAGACAAAGAAAGAAAAATGCCGGTGGTGGGACTCGAACCTGCGACCTACCACTTGGTAGTCCGTCTTCTTATCCCCTGAGCTATTCGCTCAGATACTAATTCTTCTTTTTTTTGCGCATTTATCATCTATTTTTTGTCGTTTTCGAGTTTTTTTTTAACTCGAGTCTCGACTCGACCGTTTTTCTCAGGAGGTGGGACTTGCTGGAGGGTTGAACCTTCAGTTCCAAGACTTTCCAAGCCTCCACACCTCCCGAGTCCTCAGGACCTGAGCTTTCACACAGTCTGAGGGCTGAAATTTTCTAAGTTCCACAGTAGTTCTCTGTTAGATTGAACCTTCAGACAGTCCAAGGACTGATATCTTCTAAGTTCCTGAGTAGTTCTCTGTTAGTTTGAACCTTCAGACAGTCCAAGGACTGATATCTTCTAAGTTCCTGAGTAGTTCTCTGTTAGTTTGAACCTTCAGACAGTCTGAGGACTGAAATCCTCTAAGTTCCACAGTAGTTCTCTGTTAGTTTGAACCTTTCCACAGTCTGAGGACTGAAATCTTAAAAGTTCTTGAGTAGTTCTCTGTTAGTTTGAACCTTCAGACAGTCTGAGGACTGAAATCGTAAAAGTTTCTCAGTACTTCTCTGTTAGTTTGAACTTACTGGTGAACAGAAGCCTTAAAACTTGTGACCATGAGTCTTGATTTCACATTTAGATCATCCATCTGACTTCTTCTCAGACCTTCACCTGTGGGTTTTTTAGAAATCCTCAACAAACTTTGATTCTCTTCACTGAACAGTAAAGTTTGTGGAGATCAGAAGGTAACATTAGTTTGATCGATGCCTTCAACTACTAGTAGACATTATCTGGAAAGCAGTTTTCTGAAATCAGTTCTTAGTAAATCTGTCCACAATCAAACCAAGAACATAGAAAGAGGAAATGTTTAAAGAAACAACTTGATGTTTTCATTTCAGACTAGAAAACGCTTCAAGACTTTTATCTGTTTTTGCTCTTTTTGATTGTTTTATTGTCTCTTCTGTTTAATTTGATCTTCTAAAGTCTAACTGGTGTCTTTTCAAATGTTTTGTCTTTAGTTTGATTCTTCTTAAATGTTTAGTTTTGCTCTTTTCTCACCTTTTATTCTTTTCTAATGTCTGATTTGATTTAGAAATGTTTTGTCTTTTTAATGTTTAATTGTTGTTTTTTCAAATGTTTTATCGGCTTGTTTGAAAAATGTCCTTTTCTTTCCCAATGTTTAATTTTTCGATTAGATCTTTAAGGTTTTTCTTTTTAAATGTTTTACCACCATTTAATGTTTAATTTTCTTTTTAAATGATTCATTGTATTTTCTCTTTAATTCCTATTTGAAGTTTTATTGTCTTTAAGATGTAATTTTCTAATTAAACATTTAATTTTTTAATTAAATGTTTTGTCTTTTTAAAGGTTCAAGAATCTAATTTAATGTTTCGTATTTTTTTAGTTTAATATGATTCTTGTTTAAAAAGTATTTTTTAAATGTGTAATTATGTAAAATATTTTCTCTGTAATATTTAATAATGTTATTTTAAAAATTTTGTTTAATTTCGTACTTACATGTTTTGTATCGTCTTTAATTATCTAATTCAATATTTGTCAGTTTAATTGTATTTAATGTTTAATTTTATTAAACTGACAAAAATATTGAATTAGATAATTAAAGACGATACAAAACATGTAAGCACGAAATTAAACAAAATTTTTAAAATAAAATTATTAAATATCAGAGAAAATATTTTACATAATTACACATTTAAAAAATACTTTTTAAACAATTTTTTAAAAGTTTTATTGTATTACATTTTTTTCCTATTTATTGTAGTTTATTTCTTTAATCTTCTTTTTCTGTCAAGATTTTAACCCCAACCTTAAAAATGAAATAAACCCTTAAATCACAATGAAAATACTTCTGTTGTCACAATCATGAGTTAGTCAATTATTCAGTTTATCAATTCAGCTTTATTTGTTTAGCACCTTTTACACAGATGACAAAACTAAACAAGCAAAGAGAAAAACTATGCTAAAACTATGATTAAAACTCAAAAACATTTTTAAAAAAAATATTTAACATGGTAATGAAATATGTTGTGTTCAGGGGATGGAGGGAGTTTATTGAAGTCTTCTTGGGCTCACATGGTAAATCATTTAACATATAAACTTGATATTCAGTCTAAGGAAACTAGAAACTGCAGAGGGACAGAAGAAGCAACAATATCTCCTGTTTTCTCCTTTAATGAGTCGACTCTTCTTGTGCTTTCAGACCAAAGAACTACAGACTCTTCACAACCTGCTCAAACTCTTGGTACAGGACCTCACCACACGGGTCAAGAAGGTTTCCGTCTCATTTCTACTCTGAAGCTCACCTTCTCCTGCTCAAACTGCTGACAAATGTTTCTGCTGCTCTAAAGTCTGGTCTCCAGAACTTCCTAAAAACTCTCAAAGTCTCTTCTGCTGCAGGTTGCTTTGTAGAACTGTTCCAGAAAACCTCACTAAACCACATGGAGGAGCCTCAAGATAGTCGTCCAAATGAAACCATACAAAAACCAAACTAGCACAACCCAAACGCTAAAGTCTCCTGCAGCCTACCAGAGAACCTCTGAGAACAGAGAATCAGGACAGGAACTCTTACCTTCTGGACAACCAACGCTGGTTCTCAAACAAGAATACAGAATGTGTCTGACCAAAAACCTCTAAAGACTCACTACAGCCAAGATAAAGACACAACTCAGCTGCACCAAATCCACTAATCACTGCACACATTAGCACCATGTGCTAACTGTGGCTAAAGAACCACATTTACCAAGACAACTATTCAGTACAAAGCCCTAAAACACACCAAGAAACACATTAAAGATGATTTTACTGCTGGAAGCTGCAAGCCAACGCCTAAAGAACAAACTAAAGCAACAGAACCGAACCCGGTTCACTGGTGAAGAGAAACAGAGGAAATGTTTGTCTGCAGCTAAACAAAGCAGGAAGACACTGAGCTGCTAAGGTGTTCCTGATAACACCAAGCAGCCACCTGGACAGCCAATAGGAACACAGCCACCTGGACAGCCAATAGGAACACAGCTTACTGGAAGTCCAGAGAGCTGGCTTAGTCAAGGAAATTTAGTTTAAAGTTGAAGCAGAAAGTTAACAAAGAAAGTTGAAAACCACCTTCTGATACCTGAAATCTCTGAGTTTTCACACAAAGAACACCTGAACACGTCAAACTGGTTCCATAGTAGAACCATCATTGTAAAAACATCATAGTATGGTGTGTTGCTCAAAAAACATTAGGACCCGGCTGTCTAGGGTCGCAGAGGAGCAACACAAAAACAGGACAAACGCTGGTTTCCAGGGGGTTAGGAGGATATTTATTTGAAAGAGAAAGTTTACAACAACACAACATGTGAGCAGAAAAATCACAAAGTCTGTCTTTAGTTAGTTTTTGTCTTTTTTATTGACCAAACTTTTCAGGAAGTAGATGAAGAATAATTAAAGTTCTCATGTAGAGAATGAATGGTACCTGGCAGTAAAAACAAACTCATCTGCTGGACTAAATTTCCCAAAATGAAACATGGACAGAATTTAACACTCATGTATCCATGGCAACGCTAAAGTTTCTGCTTCTTACCAAAGTTCACAACACAAGTAAAGATTTTAATGTAAAATTTCAGGGATGACTGCTGACCATAAGTATTCTGATCAATACTTCATGATCAATATCAGGACAGATGTTACAATTCCAGCTGTTGCATTAGACTGCAGTTATTCACAGAGAAATTAAAACATCACATTCCTCATAAAAACTAGATGAGACTTTTATTAAATAAAGTGTTGGTGAATAAACAGTGTAAAAAGTGCAAAGCAGCTCCATTAAATCAGGAGATGTGAGACTTCCACAGCATGGATCACCATCTGCTGTGTTGATTCATAGCTGAATGTCAGAATGAACTGAGCTAGAAAAGCTGCTTTGAGCTGCAACATTACAGTCTGACAATCCAACACCATCACAGTTTTCATCTGGTTGTTTTGCTCCAACATGCTGTGAAGTTCAGTTTTTACCTGAATCAATACAGAGATTCTATTTCCAACCAAGACTGGAATAAAAATTAGAATATTATGAGGTTATTAATGCAACTAAATCATTTCAGATGGAAGGATTTACTTCTAAGTTCTAATTTAAGTTTCAGTTGGAGCTCATTGCATTCACAAAGAAAAACAGCGAAACCTTCATAGCAACATTTAATAAACCTAAAGCTTCCCTGTTGGCTCATTGGTGGAGTTTGTTACTGAGCATCTGAACCTTAAATCCAGTGAGACGACCATCTTCAGTCCAGGCCAGTCAGAGAACTTCAAGACCTTCCATCAGCTGGACCAGATGTGGCATCATCTCCCTCTGAACATCTGGATGACAGGAGAAAAGACAGAAATCAAACACAGATCACACAAATACAATTTATTCACTTTCATCATTTTATAAAAGTAGCATGAACTTTATTAAAACTTGACAACATCAGTAATGAAAGTAAATGTTTTTATCTCGTGTTGAAGCTAAATTTAAAGTCAATTTTAATGACAGTTTATCCTGAGAGGAGTGAGAATGGAGCTTTTCTTTCCTTTTTAGAATATTCCCTCAAAATATTCTGTTTATTATTGGCTTTAGAAGCATTTTTCTTATTTTTAAATACCTCAGACTGATGCACTTTGCTGGTTTGCAGATAATTTCATGTACAATGACAATAAAGATCTTCTATTCTCACATATTTTGCTGAAACAAGAACTGAAACCTTCTCAACCATCTCTCAGTCTGCAAAATTCCAACTGCAACAAAGAATTATCTGATGTAGTTATTATTATAGTCTTTACTGAACCAGCCCTGGAATTAATAAAAATCTGTATATGGATATGATTTTCTCTGATGGAACCACTAAAACTGCATACAATAAAGTAAATGTCTTCTGCACTGCACACATTCTACACTTTTGTATAACTCTGGATGTCAGAGTAAAGGCAGACAGATCCACCAATCAGCCACAACATTCTGACCACTGACAGCTGAGGAGAACATCATCCATCATCTTGTTCTAATGCAACGTTCTGCTGGGAAACCTTGACATTCATGTGGATGTTTGACATGTACCACCACCTAAACACTGCAGGACAAACAACCCCCTAGTCTCCATGGCAACAGCAGTCCTTGATGCCAGCTGCCACCCTCAGCAGGACAAATTAAACTGCTCAGGAGTGGTCTGAGGAACACAACAGAGCTAAGCTGTTCACCTGGGTTCCACACTCCCCACATCCAGATCTGATGGAGCATCTGTGGGATGGTCCAGGATCAGCCTGGTCTAGGTAGGACCCACCCTGCAACCCACAGGATCCACAGAATCCCCAGAGGTTCTGATGAACCACTGGATCAGAGGAGTTTTAGCAGCATAAAGGGACCAACACAGTATTAGTGAGGTGGTCAGAATGTTCTACTGTTATATTGTCATGCTGATTATATGATCAGTAAATGTTACCATCAATTATAATGTCCACATTGATCAGGGAAAAAAAAACTATCAGTTCATGCAGAAACTGTGAGGTTAAACCTAAAAACACAGACCTCAACAGCAGTTTGTTTCAAAGCAGAACACCAGTTGGTTTTCACTAAAGAAGCTTTCAGAGCAACAATTAAATGACAGTTTTGTTCTCATTAAGTTCACAGAGTCAGAATCAGCCAAAATAATGTAAACACACATCAGGAAAAGAAAAACTTATAAATATTTCATTTGTATCAGTACTTCTGTACATACAGATTCCTCTTTCTAAGTTTGATCAAATCACGATAACTCTGTGTCCTGTTGTACGATGTTTTCCCAACAGATGGCGCTACCCTCATGAATGGAGCATCAACAAGTGAGGTCTACAACACAACAGAAATGTCTGGAAGCCAGTGGCCTCCACTTTGAGCACCTCTTGTAATTGTAGAGGCCAAAGGTAACTTTTATTAATCTCATGATGTCTGAATAAATTTGGTATTGAAATATTTATGCTAGTTTTTCTTTTCCTGATGTGTGTAAACATTATTTTGGCTGACTCTGTATGATGGGTTTCTGACAGGTCACCAGGCAACATCTTTTTATAATAATGACAAACATACCTGCATTCTACAGGAGTGATTTTCCTCATGTGCAGGTAAAGATGTGTGAGGAGCTTAGAGATGACAGGAGCAGGAGTCATCCTCACTAATTCAGCTTCCACCTAGAAACAGAAAGACCACAAACAAACACACTGATAGACTCTCAAACGTTCAACCTCACAGCCTCAAAACATCTGTTTAGGAAGTGTTGTGTTTGTAAATTCTGCTGAAAGCATTGACAGACATTCTCTTACAAGGTTGTGTAAAAAGCAGCCTGTCCTCTGAGCTACTGAGAAATCTTCCTGAACAAAGTTTATACATGTAAATCAGCTCAACAAAAACTAAAGCCTCAGTCAGAGATAACAGGTATCGCAAATTATAAACAACTTTCTTTGTTAACTCAGACTTTCTGCTTCAACCTCACATAAAAAGGGGAGTTTAACTCATCAGGTGACTGAAAATGAACAGCTTGTGCAGTTCTAGATCCAAAAGTAGGATGTTTCATCTCATGTTTTACTACAAATACATGCAGTAATAAATAAATACAATGGCTGGTTGTTAGTTTATTCACTATTAATGTCACTTTATATGCTGGATTGAACTTGAGCAGTGAAAGAGAAGGAATTTAATGAAATTATGGAGATTCAGAGAGGGAATGCTGCACAATGTTAAGCACGGTTTAATTCAAAGCAGCTGAATGTTAAACTTCAGTGTAGCTGAACGGGTTTCAGTTCACCTTAAAGTAAAATAACTTTTTTTAAAGCTAAAATACACAGCAGAGAAATACAGGTTGAGAAGTTCACTCTAATAATGAGGACAGCTGCAGCAGCAACTAACACAGGTGTTCAGCGGTAAGTTAGCCACCTGTGTTAATTAGCCCGCTAGCTAACTTAGCCGCTAAGCTAGCTAACGCGTCCGGAACAACTGCTCAAACACGACAAAACACAACTCTTCACAAGTCGCTGACTTAACGTACAACAAAACAACGCTACAGGTTAGAAGTATTTATCTTCTTACCGTGTTTTACTCCAAAAACAAGGTCAACAGCAGCCAGAGATGCTACCAAACGTCCTGTCTTCTATATTATCTATGGTCTGACCAATCACTGCTCTCTGGCTCCACACTTGCTGATGACCACTTCCGGTCTCAGAAAATGAAAAAACGGACCTTTTTTCGTTTCTGTCTCTTACTGGTTTCATTTTTTTTGTTCTTCTAAATATAAAATGAAAATCAAAGCATTTTTAAAATCTCGTATATCCCTTTGTGATCATGAAAAGGAAAAATGCCTTGTATTTCAATTTTAATTTTTGTTTAAAAAAAAGTATCAAGTTTCAAGATGTGGAGTAATATTCTCAACCCATATGAGCACTTTGCCAGAAAAAATCTAATTCAAAATCACCAGATTTGAAGAGACTCAATTTTTCTCTGGACAAGAAGAGTCAGAAAACAAGTTATCTGAAGAGTAAAGCTCGCAGATGAATGTAGTAGAGTAAAAAGTAGAATACATATCTCTGAGATGTGGTGGAGTCAAAGTAAAAAGCTGCTTAAAATGGAAATACTCCAGTAAAGTTGCTTGAATTTGAACTTTAGTAAAAGCAGATTAGAGTTCCCATCTCTTATATTGGAACTCTTTCAGTTTAAGTTGTTTTAGGAGAAAACTCTGTAATAAATGTGTAGATCTTCAGTCTTTATAATCTAACCTTCATCCAAGAAGCTCCTTCCCTTCTGAGGTTTTTGCTGAAAGATTCACTTCAGTTCATTCCTCATCAGACCAAAGTGCTCCAAATAATTTCACTCTGAATGAACTTCTGCTGCTCCGATGAGTCAAAGTGTCACTGAACGGCGCTAAAGGTCTGATCTGTCAGAGGTCAGTGGGTTTAAACCTCCTCTTGTTCCTTTGACGTCCTCGTCTTTATCCCAGAACGAGCTGAACAGCTGCTTCCATTTATTTCTACTGTAGAGCCTGTTTTAGTGGTTATCATGTTTTAAACAGTCACTGATTAGAGACGGTACAGCTTCATCTTTATTTAAATTACAGTCGATTAAAACAAAAAAGCCCTTTGGACACAATTCATGTTTTATTACAAAACACAACACACTGAAGGAGTCCATGACTAAGAGTGATGAGCAGTAATAAATGCTGTGAATGTGATCTGCAGCAGGCCTTTAATTTCCTGTTCATGTATTAGTTATCATTAGTCACTGAGATCACTGAAACGCTCACAGGAACAGAGTTTTAGAAAACTTTCAGCTCCGCATCGCTTCAACTGGACGGACTCGAAGCACAACCATGAAAAAATGAGGAAACATTTTAAAAAAACACCAAAACCTCAACAAAAATTAGACATTTTCAAGTAATATTTAGATTCATTTATGAAGCAAAAAGGACAAAAACAGGCAGACGGTTTAGATGTTTAACCCTCCTATTGTCCTCATTTACGGGGACTAAAAAATATTTTTCCCTTGTCTGAAAAAAAATTAAATTCAGCAAAAAAATTCCCCAAATTTATTTTTAAAAAATTACAAAATCTTCAGGAAGAAAATTCCAAAAATTCCTTAAAAGTTTCCCTCAAGTTTTATTTTAAAAATCCCCCTAATTTGCAAAAAATAAAAATGTAAAAAATAATTTTTAAAAAATTGTAGATATTTTCAAAAAATTTATAAAAAGCTTCCAAAAAAATCCTGATTACAGATATATCAGTAAAAGTTCTAATATTTTCTTTAAGAACATTTGGGAAAAAAATCTACCAAAATCCAGCGATTTTTTCCCCGAATGTTCTTAAACATTTTTTTAAAAAAATTTTTCATCAAAAAATTTTCAAAAATTTTCCAAAAATATTGAAAATGTGGAAGTTTTCACTGTGAAAATATATATATTTCTCCCCAGATTTTCAAACTTTAAAACGGGTCAATTTGCCCCTCAGGACGACACGAGGGTTAACAGCTAGACTCTCTATGTTCTGCAGTAGATCTGGAAACATCTTATTTTATCCACACTTTCAGTTTTCAGACTAAATGATTTCACTTTTACTGTTCATGTTTGGGGTTTCTGATTGCAGAAATCTAGTTTTAACTCCAGTTTTAGAAATCTACAGTTTAATTCCAGCTTTAATACCCTTAAATTCTACATATCTACATTTCCCTTTTTAAATGTCTTCAATTGGGTAAACTCAATGTAATGATATAAAAATCTTAAGCTGGAAATCTGCCTCATCAGAATGTAATCAGGAACATCTTTAATTAGAGTTTTTTGGAGACAGTTTGCTTTTCCAACATGTTCTGAGGCTGCAGCTGCATCTGACCAGTAGTTTTACCTCCATGTCTCTAATAAATGATATAACCATAAATCTCTAATAAATTAAGCTATCTTCCTTCGCTGATGAACTCCTTCTGCCACCTTTAGGTCTACGTGTTCAACATCCAGGAAGAAACGTCATCATGAACAACAATCTGAACATTAACGACAACTTCTGAGACTTTTTAACTCTTCTCTGGATTTGTTAAAGTGAGTAAAGGACATCTCTGTGCTTCTGACTTGTTGAACTCTGATTAGTCCCTGTGATGTTAGTGACATCTCTAATTTAAATTCTGGATGGATAAACTCAGATATTAGACGTTCCAACAGCTGGACATGGAGAGAAAGATTCATAGAACAACCCTGCAGGAAACAAGTTTTAGTTTGACAGGTGGTGAAGAAGACCAACCTGAAGAATGTGAAGAAGAAGGTGAGGAAGAAGAAGAAGCAGAAGAGTTAGTTTTCGTCTGTTGTACATTTTGCGGTACATTAAACTGAATCATGCCCACCTTATAGAAATAGATCTAGATTTATTCTACCTGGAGAAAAAACATTTAAAAAAACAAACTGCAAAAACACACCAACAGTTCAGATAAATGAAAAATGATAAAATGCAAATAAAGCAGGGGATTTTTAGATCTTTGAAGTGAATCATCAGATCTGTGCTACATCGACGTGTCGTTCAATTATTCAGGCAAAAATCACAAATGACGGCTACATTTATCAGCAAATCAGAATTAAAACCCAGAATAAGGACAGAACCAGTAAAAGAGTCGTCCTGTTTGAGGACAGCAGCAGCGTTTTTCCTCATACATGGACTCAGATGGATTTTCTGTGTCGAGCAGCATGGAGCTTCCAGGAAACAGCCAGTCCTCCAGACCTCCATCTGAAGACCATCCAGTGTTCATCTGGGGGGGGTCTGAGGTCAATGGACTCGTTTCCTCCAGAGGATCTCCAGGCCAGACTGGAAATCGTCTCTTTCTGCTGCTGCTGCTTCCATGACTAAAACAGCACCTTCCATCCCATAATAATCTGGATTCCCCCCCAGGCAGCAGAGCGGCTGCTGGTTCCATCCAGGAGGTCCTTCTAGAGGCTGTAGTGGTCCATTATTGTGGCCTGTCAGTGGGAGTCCTCTCTGACAGCAGAGCGTAGCCTGCTCTCCAGCTGCTGGGCGGGGGGCCGGGCGTCCGGGTCGGAGGCCAGCATGTCTGAGAGCAGCGAACACACGGCCCGACCAGGAGGGGGCGGCAGCGGGGGCGCCCTCTTAAACCTGACAGGGATGATCAGCTGGAGGCCGGCGTTCTCCCACAGAGCCTCCCCCAGAGGCATCAGCCAGCGCCCCCTGCTCACGTACGCACCTGGAGGAACAGGAGGGGCGTTTAGGGTCGGATTTATGGAAGGTTAGTCTCAACGTTCCAACATAAAAACAAAACAACAACTAAAGACGATGAAGAAGCTGCTCAAACAGGAGTGGAAGCTCATCTGATCCACCTCTTCTCCTCACACAAATGAATGCTTCTTCATCATACTACCATTTATAGACAATTATAAGAGTGAACATGATTTACAATAAATATAAACCGATATGTCCATTTACACACACAAAACAGACTAAGACAAAAAAAAAAAAAACAACAGCAAAACACGACAAAGATCCAACTAATAATACACAGAAATAAAAAGACAAATCATTAAAGATACTAATAATTCATTAGAGTAACCTGTGCACAGCCAGTGACTGGTGAAAACATGATCTTTATATTTAGTTTTTAACTCTTTTAAACTTGTGTTTATGATCAACAGAGCAGCAGGAGCTTGGATTTACAGAAATCACTGTTAGTGTGTGGAAGATTTATTTGATGAACATTTTTGGTCGATCCAATGAAGCTCACTCCACTGAAATGTTTCTGTGTCCATGAGTTATTTGATGGAAGATTTAGAAATGAAAACCATGGCAACTGTCAGGTTCCCAAACGACTGTATCTGAATGATAATATCTCAGGAACTAATAGAGATAAAAACAACAAAATCCACTTTTAGGATCCATAATTATAGAATAATCAATGCCTGAACTTTGTTCTGGACTTATTAAAAAATAAAGTCAGTGCTAAGACCCACAAATGTACTGCGCTTCACTAAATCCTGCTGATCAGCTCTTATAGCACAACATACGGACATTTAGAAAGATATTTCAGTCTTTCAGAAAGCAAACTTTCTGAGATAAAAATGTTTTAAAATTTTCCCGTTGAACCACTTTCAGTAATTTGAGGCTCTGTTTGAACAACGATATCTCAGGAACTATGAATGGAAAGAGATTTTCTGATATTGATCAGAATCTGCAATATTTCAACACCTCTGATTATGGGTGAGGTGAAATAAGAACAGAACTGACACCATCATGAAAAATTAACAAAAAAAAAAAAATAGAAGTGAACAGGTGAGATGTTCTGGACCGTATGTCCCAATAATACAAAACCAAACATAAGGAATACGTTTTTTATAAAATACTTCATAAAATGTTCTTAACGGGTTGAGTCGGTACGACAAGTTGTAGAACAAAAACAGAAATATTGCTGGATAGTCTGATCCTGGTACAGTGTTGCAGTGTTAAAATGCTTCTCCAACTATAACTAAGAGAATATATATTTTAAAATGGGTGTTCATTTTAGGATCGTTTTTGTGAGAATAAAAAGATGTTAAACTCCATCTGATGGCTCATATGCAGCAGGTCTGGATGAACTGTGGATGTGAATCCTCTGATGAAGCAGCTAGAAGTGGAATAAAGTTGGTTAAACCGCTGGATCAAACCTCAGGAGTTGAGCAAAGTTTCATTTGAGCTTCTTTACATCATAATAAAATAGACTTAGCTGCTAATCTGAAAAATCAAAAAATGACAAGATAAAACTTTAGGGCTTTAATAACCTGGATTGAATCGATAATTTGTCATAATTTGACATTTTCTGGGCATAATGATGAATTGAAAGAATTTTGTAGGTCATTAAAGAGAGAAAACTCATTAGTTGTTCCTCTACAGTGGATCTACTCTACAATGTAAAGCAGGTAATCTATGAAAGTGATTAAAGAGGCATCAGTTAGTAGTTAATCTAAAGGGTTCTGGGGGCGCCGTGAGGTAAATTAGGGAGCACATCTGTCATTTAGACTACCATTCAGAAGTTTGGGGTCTTGAAAATGGGGGATAAAAACTACAAAACATTCAAACCAGGTTAGTACTATGTCTGCATAACATTCTTGTAAGTGTACATATATGGATGGATCCATATTTCTACTAAAATACTGTTTTTTCTCTATTTCTGTCGACATTTCACCAAAGACAACTTGAATCTTGTCAGAAATTACTTAAATTTGTTCAAAATAAGATAAAGATTGTCTGAAATGATTCAAAATTGCCCCAAATTACAACAATGAATTATTATGTTCTTCAAAATGGAAAAAAAAGCACAAAATCTTCCATTGAGGCTGGTCTAGTATCTCCATGAAGTTCCTGTAAGTGTTTATTTATGAGATGGATCCATATTTCTACTAAAATACAGTCTTTGGTCGACATTTCACCAACTTTTTTGGCTCCAACATCAGTAGAATCTGACATGTTAAAGTTGGACCAGACAAGGTTCCAGTTTTTAGATATTTTGATTTAGCACTTTTTTAAAATGACTCTAAATTTATGTCCAGAGTGACTTGAATTTGTCCAAAATGACAAGTCTAGGGTTGCTTAGAAATGTCCTTATTTTTAGAAGAAAAGCAGTTTTTTTCCATGAAGATAGCATTAAATGAATGATAAATCCAGTGTAGACATTGTTAATGTGGTAAATGACTATTGTAGCTGGAAACAGCTGATTTTTAATGGAATATCTCCATAGAGGTACAGAGGAACATTTCCAGCAACCATCACTCCTGTGTTCTAATGCTACATTGTGTTAGCTAATGGTGTTGAAAGGCTCATTGATGATTAGAAAACCCTTGTGCAGTTATGTTAGCACATGAATAAAAGTGGGAGTTTTCATGGAAAACATGAAATTGTCTGGATGACCCCAAACTTTAGAACAGTAGTGTAGATATCTGATGATGC
This sequence comes from Amphiprion ocellaris, assembly GCF_022539595.1. Taxonomy (NCBI): domain Eukaryota; kingdom Metazoa; phylum Chordata; class Actinopteri; family Pomacentridae; genus Amphiprion; species Amphiprion ocellaris. Next base: position 36,145,343 of record NC_072777.1, on the reverse strand, counting down.
TGGATGCTAAACCCTGAGGATTTCTCCACCTGCCTGACCGGCTCTGGGTTTCCAGACATAGAGGACAAACTCTTTATCCTCTCTGCTCCCCTGCCAAGTCAAATAAGTGTGTGGGTGTGAGCATCTTCAGGGGATAAAGTAAAATAATGGAGCATTTATCTGCCCATGAAAAGCCTGAGCTGCCTCTCTCCATTTTCTCCCTGACAAAGAGGATTGGGATCGAGGCGGCTAAACTCCATTTTTTTGTATTTAAATCCAGTGAAAGCCTTTTCTCCCTCCGATCGTAGCCGTTCTCATTCAGCCTAATGAGGTATCAATGACTCAGGGAGGTTCTGAGGCACTAAACTCCAGGATAATGGTTCATATCCCCCTGCCATCTGATTGGCTCAGGCCACAGGGTTTTTCTTTTTAGTGAATTAAAGCAGACATCGGTATTACAGCCGTTTCATGAGTGTGACGGCGGAGAACAGAGCAGAACTGGACCCTGTGCTGTCGTACATCATCATCTGACAGCCACCAAAACAAGACAGCAAAAGGAAAAAAGGAATTAAAATCTCAGTGCTGCTCTACAGAGGGTCGGTCGCCTCAGAGCTCTGGTGACTTCATGGTTCAGGTTCACATCACAGCTCCAAAAAACGACAAGGAGAGCTGCAGACATTCATTTTCATATGAAGGAATCATCAGTTTCTAATAATTAACAGACATTGTTGAAATTAAAATAATGATGTTTGTAAGTGCCAAGAAATTTGTTGAAATTGTACTTTTTTTCAAACAAAAATCTCCATTAGAAACAAACTTTGTATTTTTTTTAATAACTCGCTATTTTCTTGATTATTAGAAAGGACAAAAAATCTTCAATAAAATTGCTGCTTAGAGTTTCAAATGACTAACTGACAAAAAAAGACAAAACTCCACAAGTATTAGTTTACAGCTTGTAATATTCATTAATGTGGAACAATGTTGTAAAAAAAATCACAAAATCAGGACCTGAATATGGTTTAAAAGGCAATAAAATAGGTGCATTTTATATTTATGGTATTTTTATCTATTGTTTGAGACACAGAAATTTTTCACATCCATTTCATGAGGCTGGTTGAGGAACAAGCCAAAAGTCTCAATCAGACTCAGTGTTTAACCTACAAAGGTACATTAAAACGTGCAATATTTTGGTGCTAAACCTTCATCTTTTAGACAAAGATGTCAAATAGGGACTGGCTCTAGGAGGTACGAATTACAAAACATTCCACCGACTGCCAGATTTTTTTTTTTTTTTTTTTAAAGTTATTTTTATGGCCTTTTGTTGGCTTTATTTGACAGGCATAGTGAGAGACAGACAGGAAATGGGGAGAAGAGTTGGGGGAAGACATGCAGCAAAGGGCCGCGAGCGGGAATGGAACCCGGGCCGCTGTGTCGGGAACCAGCCCTGTACATGGGTCACCCTGCTGAACACACTGAGCTATACGGGCACCCAACTGCCAGATTTGAATAACACACAGTAAATAAGGTTCATAAAGACTAGGTCAGATCTTAGGATATAAATGCTTAAAGTCGCCTGCTGTCTCAGAAACACCCTGCATCTACAGGCTGCAATTCGAAAGAAGAACTGCTCAGAAAAGGTAAAGACCCTCCTCAGTACAACAAATAGAAAAACACCAAAATAATACTTGTATTTTTGCAGGTTAGACAGTGTGTTGGAGACTTTTGAAGCTTCAGGTTACACTCGTCCCTCTACTACCTCATGAGTCAAAAATAAATAAAAATACCCCAAAATTGTCAGAATATTTCAAATACTTGCTCTATTATACTATGCCATAGTCGGTATGAATTACACAGTGTCAGCTTCTATTATAAGAAAACGAGGCTCTAGAATACATACCAGCCTGGAGATTGCATGAATCATCGTTCATCTCGTTGCCATTTAGATCCATGATTGTCCCACCCATAGCTGATGAATGTATGATGTATAGCATGTGACATTTTTAATATGTGCCAGTTAATTAAGTCAAACTTGATTCAGTTCGATGTGTCATCACCCTGCCGACACCCACACGACCTTTTAGCGAGTCATGTGGAAGCATCAGGTTATCAGCGTACATCATTCTACCATCCGTTCTGCTTTAAGGCTTTGGACTCACCCAGCTGCTCCTCTGAACTTCCTTCCTCCAGAAAGGTGATTCTCTCCAGGACGGCCCAGAACATCACGCCCAGGGAGAAGATGTCTGCCTGGGCAGTGTAGGGGAGTCCCCCCCACACCTCCGGAGCCATGTAGAAGTCCGAGCCACAGGTGGAGGAGAAGTGCTGCCTGGTCGGACCGCCGTCCATCACGCCCTCGCTCATCTTACTCAGACCGAAATCTGCCACCTGGAGGTTCAACAGGGAGACTGATTAATAAATATAATTAACCCTCGTGTCGTCCTGCGGGTCAAACTGACCCGTTTTAAAGTCTGAAAATGTGGAGAAAAAAAATATATTTTCACAGTGAAACTTCTGATGTCCACATTTTCAACATTTTTGGGAAATCTTTGAATATTTTTTGGTGGAAAAAAAGCAATGTTGAAAATGTTTCTTAAGAACATTCACATAAAAAGCAACCAAAATCCAGCGAAATTCATTGGATTTTGGTTGATTTTTATGTGAATGTTCTTAAGAAAATATTAGAAGTTTTACTGATATATATGGAATCACTTTACATATTTTAAGGATTTTTTGGAAGATTTTTACTCATTTTTTGAAAATATTTAATAGAATTTTCTTGCCACATTTGGGGGATTATTTTTTTTATTTTTTATTTTTTTTTAATAAAACTTTTAAGGGAAACTTTTAAGGAATTATTGGAATTTTCTTCCTGAAGGTCTTGCAAATTTAAAGTTTGGAAATGTGGAAAAAAAAATATATATTTTCACAGTGAAACTTCTGATGTCCACATTTTCGGGAAATTTTTGCACATTTTTTGGTGGAAAAAATAAATGTTAAAAAATGTTCTTAAGAACATTCACAAAAAAAATCAACCACAATCCATCAGATTTCATTGGATTTTGGTTTTGTGAATGTTCTTAAGAACATATTAGAAGTTTTACTGATATATATGGAATCCCTTTACATATTTTTAGGATTTTTTTGGAAGATTTTTACTCATTTTTTGAAAATATTTACAAGAATTTTCTTGCAAAATTTGGGGGATTTTTTTTTTTTTTTTAAATAAAACTTTTAAGGGAAATTTTTAAGGTATTATTGGAATCTTCTTCCTGAAAGTTTTGCAAATTTTCAGAAATTTGGGGAATTTTTTTGCTGACTTTTTGGATTTTTTCAGACAAGGAAACAATATTTTTTGGTGCCAACAGGACAACAGGAGGGTTAAAAGAGGGTTTGTTTTTGGAGAACAGATAACAGGAGCTGAAAGACATCGGCTGACTTGTGTTTCTGCAGGAAAAGTGGCATTTAGATCTAGGAGAAAGACGCGAGTAAATGGGGTCAGAAAATTGCGGCTCACAGACACACATTCTGTGATTGCTACAAATCAATAAGAAAAACACAAACAGCAAATTATTCCCAGGTGAAAGAGAATGTCAGCAGAAGATGTGATGAGGCATTTTACACAGAGGAATATTACAGGAGGGCAGCATCACAAACCCATCATTACTAACACGAGTCCAGCGGTGCAAAAAAACCCACTGCAGATACAGAAATATGAAAAGAAACGACCAGATGAGTCATCCTGCATTCACTGTGGGCGTTTTACTGGCGTGGTTTGGGTCCACTGGTCCCTAAAGAGGGGAAGCATCACTGCAAAAAGATGCAAAGTTATTCTAAATGATTACCTAAGATTTTTATCCTGATGACGCCAGTTTATTCCAGGTTGATATTCCTCTATTCATAGCGCACGGAGGGTTGCTGAATGATCTGATGAGGATATAAATGATGTGAATCATTGGTTATGGCCCTTATAATCACCAGATTCAAGCAGAGGAATGTGGTGGTCCAACGTATCATTAACTTTTTCCTTTAATTTGTCACCCATCTGTTTGTCAGATTGGATTTCTTTCCTACGGTTTACTGTCATTTTATGAACCAACCAACAACTCAAAAAACATCAGAAAGATTACTAAATACCAGAATCAGTCCTTAGCTGCAGCCCTAGAACACTTGTATCGTGAATTTATTGTTCCAATTTTATGCGTACCGTTACAAAAAGTTGATTTGTTCAGGAAAAAGTTAACTAACTGGGCCTGTTGTTGTTATCAGAATATAAAACTCCAGGGTTAGGCACTCAGAGCTACAACTACAGGTGGACTGATTTATAAATTAATCTACAGGGTGGCCCATCAGTTTCCATACACAGGAAAATGTGTAATGTATATTCTTTATGTTTCAGATACCCTAGAAGATGTGTTTGACGCCATCTTTGGGGGCACCCGAAGGCTATGGTGTATCAGGTGGAGATACGAGGCATAAATCATCATTCATATGCGTTTTCAAAACAATGGTAATCACATAGAGCATATTATATAAATAAAAACGGTTGTCCAACATAAAATGTTTATTTTTCCTATGTACGGAAACTTCTGGCCCACCCTGTATTTTGATAATCTATTAGTTGTAGTGCATTTTCTCTTCAGGTGTGAACACAGGCTGCTGTTCCTCACTTATAGTGGATCGGATGTTTTTCACTTTGACTCCTCTCTGATGTTTTTTCTAAGCTTTCACTGGGATGTCTGAGATGAAGGCTTGTGCAGACAGATATACATCTGGTGTATTTGCTTTGTAGGATTCCAGTGACCTGGATGACTGACGAACTGCACAGGACGTGGTCCCTGTGTGTCTCTTCATCAGTGACGAGTTCATCTTCAGACAAAATGCTCCTTCTGTGAAGCCAGTAAGATCTGGACCAGTCTTCTACTCTCCATAAGGGAGATGTTTCCCATGTTTCCAACCTTCAAAACTCACCTTGAACAGCTGAAAGTCAACCAGTATAGTGACCATTGACCTTTAACTTCTTTTTGTACTTTTTATGTGCTTTTATTGTGACCTGTTGTCCTGTTTCACTGTTGTTTTTTTACCTGTCTAAGGACAGTGGATGTAAATGAGCACTGTTGCTGTAATCCAGCATATTTATGTCTATTTCTGTTTAAGTACACGTTCATTAATGTGCACTGTCCCTACCAAATAAAGAAATAAAAACCTGCAGAGCCTTTGTGCTTATTGTGATGTTCCATTTAAAAGTTTCTTTGTGTGTTTATCTGCATATCAGCATATTTCATCTGTTTACATGTTGTCAAAGCTGAAATCATGCCAACACCTGGCCGACAATACCAGAAGGAAGGACACACACAGGCCTCGTTGATATAGTGGACAGTATCTCCGCCTGGGTTCGATTCCCCGGCGGGGAGCGTTGTCTTTTCTACCAGCTGTTGTGTGTGTTTGTCAAGAAAGTTGAAACCAAAACGCCACCAGCGACAGTGTTCCTGCTGTCCTCCTTGTGTCTGTTTAATTCTGTCCATTCACTCACAGATTGACTGTCAGAGGATGGTCGTATTCAGCATAAACGTGGATAAATTCAGCCCCTTCACCAAAAGATTTACACCAACAACAACAAGCATGAGGCCTTTTGACTTCTAACAACAGCAATGTGATGGATGTTATCCCTGCAGCTCCTCTGTGCTTTCAGTATTCACAGCAGCCATATGTTAATTGTTCAGATACACAGGGATAAACACAGCTTTCCTATTGTAAACTGCTTTTCATATTTCACTCTATCATAATGTTTGTTGTGTCTCAGGCTCACTGCTGCTGTGAAAAACAAAACACTCCGAGAGAGTAAAATAACTATCAATTACTAGAAGCCTTCAGACTTTTCCAACAAGCCTGGTTTGATGTGAAGTAACGACAACCCATAATAAGCTACCTACCTTGACTACGGGGCCCTTTGGCGTCATGCAGACCAGCACGTTGTCGGGCTTCAGGTCTCGGTGGGTGATGCCGAGGCTGTGCAGGAAGGAAACGGCGCTGCAGAGCTGTCTCACCACGCTGAGGTTCCGCTGGACGTCTGGAGGTCTGGAGAGCAGATACTGGTTTAAATCTCCTCCATCACAGTACTCCATGACCAGCCACAGGGCCAGGCATCGCAGAGGGCCCGGCTGCTCCTCTCTGCTCTGACACACTCTCTTCCTGGCTCTGTTGGAGGGTCTTTGCGGGGTCATAGAATTGGATGAATTTGACTTCGGCCCCTCTTGGAGCTTAGCTCTGGCCTGTACGGTGTTGGTTTTGTCTTGAAGTCTGGAGACAGAGTTAGTCGTCCTCTGGATGTTAGCCTGGACGTCATTCCTGTCCTCACTTTGTGCTCCGACCACGCTGCCCTTCAGCACAGTCTCAACCAGACGCAGAGGCAGTTTTCCAGGTTTCAGAGGCTTCAGGCTGCGAGGTCCCGTCTGCAGCAGGCAGCTGTGGAGGGCGATGACGTTGACGTGGTTCTTGGCCGTGGCTCTCATGGCCCACAGCTCCTGGAGGTAGAGTTCAATGCACTCCGGGTTGCTGCAGGGGAGGCGCTTGATGGCCACCTTCTGTCCTGTTTTGGCCATATGGCCCTCAAAGACCACGCCATAGCTGCCTCGTCCCACCTCCCTCTCCAAGGTGTAGAGCTCCTCCATCTCTCATAGATCCCTCATAGGAGCCGGGGCTGAATGTGGCTGCACACAAAACAGCTTCCATTTGTTTGATAGAAAGACATGCAACACAGTAGTACAGTTTACAACAGAAGACAGCATGCAAAATCACTCGTATGTCAGATTATTTAAAACTGTATCAACTGACAGTTATTTGGTCACTTCAAAAATGAATATGAAAGTGTGCAAAATTAAAAACCAACAATTTTGACTTATTAAATTAAAAATTGCATCATTTATTTTATCAAAACTTCCTATGTCCAGCTGTATTTCTATAGAGGACACCAGGGTTGCACAGATTTATGGAGAGGTGTTCTGCCATTCTTCTATTTTTCAGCTGCTGTTTGCTGGATGGGTTGTTTTTCTGTCGTTCTCTCTAAATTAGACTGAAGCTTCATTGCATTTGACTCCTAATTTTCACTTTTTTCGTCTTTAGAAACTCATATGTGATTTTGGCAGTTTGCAAATATAATATGTTTGTTTTGTTTGTTTGTTTTGTTGTTATTTTGAAAATTTTGATTTGTTTTCGTGTTTTTTTGCTCACATGTCCGAAACAAAACAAAACATTCATTCATTCATTCATTAAACTGCCGTAGCATGAGAATTTCAGGGATCAATAAAGTTTCTCGATCTCACCTCTTATTTCAGTGTTCTGTCATATACAGGAAGTTAGCTGAGTGTGTGCGTCAACAACACTGCGGAAAAGGTGACGAATATAGCACAGTTTAACCTGATATTCCCTCGGATTTTAAGCTATGATGGAAGATGAAGTTGGAAATGCTAAATTAAACTCAGCTGGGATTGTTAGTTCTAATGTTACACACAGAACATAGCACTGAATGTGCTACAGCTAACTTTTACACAACAAAACAACCAGTTAACTATTTCTTTCAAGTTGAACTCAACATTCACATAAGTTGCATACAACTAATTTAAGAAAATAGCTCAAATAAAGACTAAAACTTTCAGAGTAACTGAACTCAGGTAACCTCCTGCTGGACTCCAACGTGGCGCTGCCTGTAGTTTAAAGAGGAAACGAAACACAAAGACGACTTATTTTAATCTACAACTTACTTTCACGTCTTCAGCTTATATAATCAGCCACAGATTGATTTGAATCTACTTATCGGACAAATCTCGTCGCACCATATCCAAAGAATCTCGCTTTTTTTGAACAAATGTAGATCCACAACTGAAGGAAACTGGGAACATATGCAGCGGACTTCCGTGTCTAAAAATTCGGAGCGTCCCGCTTTGCGTTTACGTGCAACATGATTGGCTGCGATAGTTCAGCCGCGTGTTGCGATTGGTCGAGAGCAGAGCCGCAATAATGTGTAGTGTGATTCGAATTGTCCGAGCTAATCACAGTTAGCGCCTTAGCACAACGAGCAAAATGAGGAGGAAGCTGTCTCAAACCGGTCAAAAGTGTTAAAACGAGGCACAGAAACGAAACAGTAGTTTCAGGAGGAATGACAACAGTCGACGAAGAGTTCATTTTAAGCTACAACAATGTGTGTCATTACAGAAAAGTCATATTAATGATAAAATACGAGGCTAAGTGACGCAGTTATCAAGCAGGAAGTTTCACAATAAGCAGAGGTGACGATAGGTTTGTGAAACATTCGGTTTTTGCAGTTTAACCCATAGACTGTATAATAATAATAATGATAATAATGATAATAATAACAACAACAATAATAATAATAATATACACAGACTATGAGCTACATCCATCTTTATTATACAGTCTATAGCTTAACCTGATATTTACATCATTGTCATGTTAGAATAAAATGAATCTAAAATGTAAAATACTGTGCTCTATAGATAAAGTAAGTTCATTTAATTTTTTGTCCATGCTTAACCCACATTACTGTCACAGTGAGTGGAAGCTAGCTAGGGCACTAGTTCTCAAACTGTGTGTTTAGAGTTGGTCTTATTTACAATAATTTCTGCAGCTATAGTCATTTGTAGTCATTTGCATATTATTTAATAATTATTTGGGTGGTAGACCTTAAAAATAGTCCAGGAGAGGAGAAGTCACCCATAAAGTCCCCTGAAATTATACCACGAATGGATAACCAATAAAAAGATAAAGTTATTCTGTTAGATTGAACAGTGCTGCACCAAACTATTATTCTTTAAAACATAAAACTGAAGATCTCCCATCATGTAAAACAAGAACTAAATCCTCCATTGAATATTTTTGCTTGGAAAAACAATCTAAACGCCAGATTACCTGGATGAGAGCTCAGACTAAACCTTCTGTCTGTGCTGCATGTTGACAGAAATACTCTGTCCATGGTGAAACGATAGTTGCAGGAACACTCAGTAAATCCATAAACCGTGATTTTATTGCTACTCCACCACCTGTTGTTATATTTTTTTGGTTGCTTTAGTAATTGGAGGGATAATGTTATATATATAGTTAGGGGAAAACACCCACCACAATATCATTCTGCAAACATCCTGCCCTGAGACTGAAACTGAAAAGTCTCTGTGGTAAAACACGACAGACTTCAGTAAACAAACCAGGCTTTTATGAAGAGCAAAATAATATCCCAGTGTTTGGATCAACCGTATTAACAACGCCACTGATAATAACCATGGAAACTCAAGGTAAATATGTAAAATTTATGATATTTGGATTTAGAAGGTATATCATTCAACAAAAGTTTTAAATTTTTGCATTTTTGGAAAACTACTAGTCACATTTGTCCCTGAACTATTCAGGTTTACATTATTCTGAGAGAGGAAGAGAAGCAATTCTGTCAAAAACATAACAGAAGGGAAAAGAATATGCTTGTTAGACCAGGATTTGATAACAATGATCAAGAAATAATAAATATTGCAAATTTTTCAAGCAACAAGCTTCATAATAACCATTAAAACATTTTTTTCGGTTCTGTAGTTTACAATTTATATTACAAAAAAAAATGCTATATTTTGAAGAATTATCAGTCACATTTGTCCCTGAAATGTTAATATTGAGGTAAAATAAGAGAGAAAGAACCTTTTTTGTTTTGTTCTTAGTTTTCAGGATCGATAGGGATTTTTGTTTTTAAAAAGCAGGACAGAAGTGCTGAGAATATGTTCCTAAACACATAAACCCTTTTATTGGGCTAATATTTCATATTATTGATTAAATCCAAGCAGAAAAGTTCATAATAACCAAGAAAACACAGAATTTTATTTGCCCTGCAGTTACAAATAGCCCACGAAGTTTGTAACATTTCTTGTATTTGTATAAAATTATATATCAGAGAATAAAACTTAGTAATTCTGCCATATTTTGAATATCCATCAGGCACCTTTGGGCTCTTTTGTTGAGAGAGAAAAAAAACCTGACCGGATGTGGGCTGTCTTATTTGGCAGTTTACAAATAGTTTGTGAAAAACAAGCTACAATTGCTCAGAATGTATTCCTATTTTTGATTCAAAGAAAAAAAAATGAAATTTTAATGTATCTTCAATAGTTCCACCACAAATGAATCACTTTTGTGTGTGAATCTGAACATGTATTCCATCACCAACTGGGACACTTTTATAAGAGCTACTTAATGGGACAAAAAAAGCACCAAACATCCCCTTTTTGCTGCAGTTCCATTTAATCACAAAAGACCTTGTGAACAAAACACACACCTAAACACAGCGACTCAGTGAGTGGGAGCTCGTATCGACTGGTTTCTGAGGAGGAACGGCAGCCGTGATGACGGATAACAGCATCGGTGTGTTGTTCTTCTGAGGGAATAAAACGGGAAACACGGTGATTCACTGGAACACAGAGAAAAGAAAAGAGCTGCTCTCTATCTAATGTGTGCTTATGTGATCCATAGCTGCTTGTTTTTTTTTGTTTTTTTTTTATCAGCGATGCCAATCAGGAACACTCTTCATTACCTGAAGGAAGATCAGTCACTCTCCACTTGCTTTTATCTTGGTGCCCTTTATTCTATTATCATATCTCACTTCCTGTGACAGATCTCTGGATGCAGACGTTGGGTTTGTGGTTGAAGAATTTACCAGGAGGTGTTTGGTTGGATAAAACCTGAATGGAGCCAAAAAGATGTCAACCCTCGTGTCGTCCTGCGGGTCAAAACTGACCCGTTTCAAAGTTTGAAAATGTGGGGAAAAAAAATCTATTTTCACAGTGAAACTTCTGATGTTCACATTTTCAACATTTTTGGGAAATTTTTGAATTTTTTTTTTTTTTTGGTGGAAAAAAAGAAACGATAAAAATGTTTCTCAAGAACATTCACAAGAAAATCGACCAAAAATTCTGTGAATGTTCTTAAAAGAAAATATTAGAAGCTTTACTGATATATATGGAATCACTTTAGATATTTTTAGGATTTTTTTTTTTGGAAGATTGTTACTCATTTTTTGAAAATATTTACAAGAATTTTCTTGCTAAATTTGGGGGATTTAAAAAAAAAACTTTTAAGGGAAACTTTTAAGGAATTATTTTAATTTTTCAGAAGATTTTGCAAATTTTCAGAAATTTGGGGATTTTTTGCTGAATTTTTGGATTTTTTTTCAGACAAGGAAACAATATTTTTTGGTGCCTGTAAATGAGAACAACAGGACGGTTAATAAGTCCAGTAAGAATTATAGTTCCAATCACCTCTGTGTTCGTACTAATGGTGGTGCTAATTATGGAGTCCACCAGCAGCAGGGGCAAGAGTAATTATTTTCCTGATTGAGGTCAGAACCCTTGCATTTAATCCTGAGGTCTATCCTGAGCTTCCCCACACACAGAGTAAACATCTCTACTCAGTTTCACAGCAGTCACTCTTACTTATGGTTGTCTTCCTCAGTAAAGCCGCCTTTTCATTGGAAACACGCCGCCGTCCTCACGTCTCTGTTGTGTTTTTACATATAAAGACAGGTCGGCTCTACATAGTGTCCATTCTGTACACCAGGAGTGTCCAACATGAGGCCCGTGGGCCAAAAGCGGTCCTCCAGAGGGTCCAATCCGGCCCTCAAAGTGGAAAAATTCCAGAGAAGACATTAACTGCAGATTGTAAATTAGTAAAACTAGAAATTTAAAATAATTTCTAGACCATGACAAGTTGTTTAGATCAGAAAGTAGAATACTAGATTGTTCATTGTTCTTTTGTGTCTCATTTTTGTAATATTTTGTCTTGTTTTTGTGGGTTTTTTAGTCTGACTTTTGTCGTTTGTCTCATGTTTTTGTCGTTTTGATTCTTTTTTTTATCTTTTTGTTTCCTTTTTGTCTCGCTTGTGTTTTTGTTTTTTGTCATTTTGTGATTTTGCTTTATTTGTTGTTTTGTGTGTTGTTTTTGTCGTTTGGTGGTTTTTTGTCTCGCTTGTGTAGTTTGACTATTTTTTGTTGTTTTGTTTCTTTTTTGTCATTTTTGTCTCGTTTGTGTCATTTGTGCAATTTCTTGTCTTGTTTTTGTTCACTTTTTTGTCGTTTTTGTTGTTTCGTGTCATTTGTCTAATTTTTTGACAATTTATTTCTCGATTTTTTTTCCTTATCTTTGTAATATTTTGTATTATTTGTTGTTTTTGTCTTCTTTGTCTTTTTTTAGTTGTTTGTCTCACGTTTTGGTTGTTTTGTTTCTTTTTTTGTCTTGTTTGTGTCGTTTGTGTGACTTTTTTGTCTTTTCTGTCAATTTTTTTCGCTTTTTTGTTTCGTTTCGTGTCGTGTCGTTGATCTCATTTTTTGTCGTTTGGTTTCTCTATTGTGCTGTGGTTTTACTGCTCCGGCTCACTTGAGATCAAATTGGGCTGAATGTGGAACCTGGACTAAGATGCGTTTGACACCCCTGCTGTACAGTTTTTATGAGAATCAAAGGCCCCTTCTGGTTTCTAAACTCCCTTTAGTGACACTGAAAGGAAACTATCTGCAGGGAGTTATGTAATAAGATCGATATCCAGACGTGTGAGTTACTGCTGCGCGTCTGGCCAAATGCTTACTCCCCAAAATAAAAGTTTTCCAGCGTGCTTGGTGCTTGACTCTGCAGATTTTTCCGAGCCGAGGTGTAATTTTTCTCCTTCCGCGCTAAATTAAGGTGGTTTTCGGGATGGAAATGTAATTCTTTCCCAGGCAAAAATTCATCTTCAGCCGCAGCGTTAAAAACAATCAGTTGTGTCCTGACAGGTGGAAGCAGCGAGCCGCCATAAAGCACCGCATCGGTTTCACATCGCTGGGTTTGATTGTGCGGGAGGACGGTAAAACACCTCGGCTGGAGGAGATGGAGAGCTCGGCGTGGAATGAGCAGCCAGCCAGATGCCGGTCAGTCTTCTGGTCGCAGGTATCTGAGAGAGCTGGACAAAGTCTTTTGACAGGAAGTCCATGAGACATCAGTCAGCAGATTTTTCATCCCTACAAACCACTTTGGGCTTCAACCCTCGCGTCGTCCTGGGTACGGTGGCCGAGAGGTGCAAACCAAATTTACATAATGCAAAACACTTTTACAACCTCCAAGACAAATTTACAAGCAACAAAACACTTTTACAAGTCCAAAAACACTTTTACAAATCCAAAAACACTTTTACAAATCCAAAAACACTTACATAATGTAAAACACTTTTACAACCTCCAAGACAAATTTACAAGCAACAAAACACTTTTACAAGTCCAAAAACACTTTTACAAATCCAAAAACACTTTTACATAATGTAAAACACTTTTACAACCTCCAAGACAAATTTACAAGCAACAAAACACTTTTACAAGTCCAAAAACACTTTTACAAATCCAAAAACACTTTTACATAATGTAAAACACTTTTACAACCTCCAAGACAAATTTACAAGCAACAAAACACTTTTACAAGTCCAAAAACACTTTTACAAGTCCAAAAACACTTTTACATAATGTAAAACACTTTTACAACCTCCAAGACAAATTTACAAGCGACAAAACACTTTTACAAGTTCGAAAACACTTTTACAAGTTCGAAAACACTTTTACAAGTCCGAAAACACTTTTACAAATCCAAATGTAACCGGAAAGGGAATGTCCCAACTCCGGGGCTGAAGCGGAAGTGATGACGAGGAGCGGCTAATGCACTCTGTCGATCTGATCTGCGCCATTTAAACACTCTAAAGACCGACCACACGAAAAACAAAACCGCGTCAATCGGTTCATATGTTCCCCACAAAACTGGCAAAACATCACCCGCTCGTTGTCCGTTGCATTAGCCGCTCCTCGTCGTGACTTCCGCTTCAACCCCTGAGTTGGGACATTCCCTTTCCGGTTACATTTGGATTTGTAAAAGTGTTTTCGGACTTGTAAAAGTGTTTTCGAACTTGTAAAAGTGTTTTGTCGCTTGTAAATTTGTCTTGGAGGTTGTAAAAGTGTTTTACATTATGTAAAAGTGTTTTTGGATTTGTAAAAGTGTTTTTGGACTTGTAAAAGTGTTTTGTTGCTTGTAAATTTGTCTTGGAGGTTGTAAAAGTGTTTTGCATTATGTAAATTTGGTTTGCACCTCTCGGCCACCGTACCTGGGGGTCAAATTGACCCGTTTTAAAGTTTGAAAATGTGGGGAAATATATATATATATAATTTCACAGTCAAACTTTTGATGTGCACATTTTCAACATTTTTGGGAATTTTTTTTAACATTTTTTTGTGGTAAAAAAGAAATGTTAAAAAAAAAAGTTTCTTAACCCTCCTGTTGTCCTCATTTAGAGGCACAAAAAAATATAGTTTCCTTGTCTGAAAAAAAAAAATCTAAAAATTCAGCAAAAAAATTCCCCAAATTTCTGAAAATTTGCAAAAACCTTCAGGAAGAAAATTCTAATAATTCCTTAAAAGTTTCCCTTAAAAGTTTTATCTAAAAAAAAAAAAAAAAAAAGTTCCCCCAAATTTGGTAAGAAAATTCTTGTAAATATTTTCAAAAAAAAAAGATTAAAAACCGGGCTGCACAGTGGTGTAGTGGTTAGCACTTTCGCCTTGCAGCTAGAAGATCCCTGGTTCGCGTCCCGGCTTTCCCGGGATCTTTCTGCATGGAGTTTGCATGTTCTCCCTGTGCATGCGTGGGTTTTCTCCGGGTACTCCGGCTTCCTCCCACAGTCCAAAAATATGCTGAGGTTAATTGATCATTCTAAATTGCCCGTAGGTGTGAATGTGAGAGTGATTGTTTGTCTCTGTATGTAGCCCTGTGACAGACTGGTGACCTGTCTAGGGTGTCCCCTGCCTTCACCTGAGTCAGCTGGGATAGACTCCAGCCCCCCCATGACCCTAGTGAGGATTAAGCGGTGTATAGATAATGGATGGATGGATGGATGATTAAAAACCTTCCAAAAAAATCCTAAAAATATCTAACCATTGGTGCAGGAAGTCAGAGTAGAAATTGGTGTCCCAGCCATTAAATCAGAAAACCAAGCGATTTATAGGCAGATTTTAGTATTTAGGTGTTCAAATAATGTGGGAAAATATGTCCGAGTGATGATGTCTGGATATTAGAAACCAGAGTTTATTATAAGGGGCTCCTCTGAGACACATAATGCATTCATATATCTGCTTTTATCGGCTGTGATTCCTCCAATACCTCATAAAAGGTGTTGTTTCTTCTTATTAAAGCCCTTATTCATCATTCTCTGTTTCATGGTCAAGAAATGAACATCAGCGACTGTTTATCGTGTCTTCAGTTTGTTCTCATCAGGATAAATGAACCCTCATTCAGACTCTCTGTAGCTTTAACGCTGTAATACTGCTGTTTTTCCAAACCAATTATACATTTCTATAGAGGATTATTTATGTTTCTAATCCCTGTGGAGTATTATTGGAGTATTATTGGAGGATGACAGTAGCGTTTCTTCTGTACTGGAGCTGGTTTGGCTCAAGTCCAATGCTCAAATTATTTATCATTTATGGACACCAAAAAATATTGTTTCCTTGTCTGAAAAAAATCCAAAAATTCAGCAAAAAAATTCCCCAACTTTCTAAAAATTTGTTTCCCTTAAAAGTTTTATTTGAAAAAATCCCTCAAATTTGGCAAGAAAATTCTTGTAAATATTTTCCAAAAATGAGTAAAAATCTTCCAAAAAAAATCCTAAAAATATCTAAAGTGATTCCATATATATCAGTAAAACTTCTAATTTTTTCTTTAAGAACATTCACATAAAAATCAACCAAATTCCAGCAAATTTTGCTGGATTTTGGTTGATTTTTTTGTAAATTTTCTTAAACATTTTTAACATTTCTTTTTTTCCACTTAAAAAAATTTCAAAAATTTCCCAACAATGTTGAAAATGTGGACATCAGAAGTTTCACTGTGAAAAAAAAAAAAATTTTTCCACATTTTCAAACTTTAAACCGGGTCAGTTTGACCTGCAGGACGACACGAGTGTTAACACTATCACACATGATTGTGTTGCACAAAGCCCACGTCTACACATTTAAAACTAATTACAGAGTCCTCCAGAACCAGCCCCATCAATTTTATTTAATTTGAAGAAATTAAAAAAACTCTATGTATATAAGCAGGATTTTTGAAAAACAGGGTTTTAAAGCGTGGCGGTGCTGGGTCCTGTCATCGAGGTAATCGCTGCCTCTGGGCCACCAGAGGAGGCATTTATGTACGCAGGACAGGAGGTGGATAGCAGCGATATCAATGACAGACAGGCCTCGCAACAGCTGCTTGTTCTTCTGGGCTCCTTATCTCGGCCCCACTGAGGGCTCCGTCTGTGGACCCCATTCATCCATCACTATCAGGCCTCACACAGGTCCAGGCCGGCAGCCGCTCCATCACTGAGGAGGAGGAGGGAAAGTGGTGAACTTTAAGACTGAAAACAGCAGGTTTCTGCTACCATCAGAGACGTAAACATTGTGCTAACCGTCGGCTGAACATCAGTGGATGACGAACCTGAAACATCTCAGCAGTTACAGGATGAAGGCCTGAAGATTTTTTCTTCTTTTCTGCTGAAGATGAGTCCTGATTAACTCCTGCTGACTACATGAATCCTGATGACTTTGGTTGAACTTAAAGAAATTAAATGGAGATATTCCTAAAACTTATTTATATGTATGGATGCAAAAAAAAAAAAAAAAAAAAAAAACCTTTTACATTGCTTTTTAAGCTGCATTTTTTGATGGGTTGCATTTACATAATAATCACCTGTGTAATTTAAACTCAGACTTCTGCTGAGGTAACTTCATGAAATTGATTTCATAACTTCTTTTTCCATTCTATATAATCAATAGTGGCGTGCAATACTGCAAGATTTGGTACTGATCTGATACCAAGTAAATACAGGGCTAGTATCGAGAGATTCTTCTGAATATTATATATACAACTGAGTAAAATTGAAATGTAAAGTTATTTCTACAGATATTGTAGTAAACCTGTTTACTTTATATTAAATAAGTCAGAAAGGTATTTTTGGAATGGGGAACTTGGTGAAAAGGGATTTCTTGGACACAGACACAGTGTGTTATTTTATGTTGTAAAATAACACAAATGACCACCGGAAAAACACAAAATGACTTATCATATAAATACACAAAATGACAAAAAACAAACGACAAAAATTTGGAAAATGACCACAAAAACACCTAAAATTATCACAAACAGACTGAAAATGGCCACAACAAAGTCACAAAATGACCACAAAAATGCACAAAATGACCACAAAAAGACCTAAAATAACCAATGTGTCCAACATTTTCAAACTTTAAACCAGGTCAATTTGAACCCCAGGACGACATGAGGGTTAAACATCAGCTGCTGCTAGGACAGAATTCATTTGTCCCATAAGAACCTAAAGTCCTCTATGACTTCCTGTCCTACACAGTGACGAGTCGTAATGTTGGAATAATCCAGTCGAACCTGTCTAACCTGGAAAACAATCGTGAACACTGCAGGTTGGCAGGATTATGGTAGTTCTTAGTGTTTGTTATGGATGAAACCTCAGAATCTGTGTTTTTAAGGCAGGTTGAAGCTGGAAATGCTCAGTCATGGTGTTGACTTCTTATTTCCCCCATGATAAGTCTTCTAGCTTATCAAAACCAAATTGTATTTTCACCAGAGGAGGTGTTTCCATCAGTGATTATCCAGAGCAGCTGTGTTCTTTCTAATGCAGGACTATTTCTGCTCTCAATCCCTCCTAAGTGTTCATATTCTGATATAAACATCTCCTGCCTCTTATCTTTTCATTTTCCATATGTTTCTCTATTCATCATCCCATAATCAAACCCTCTGCATGTGTTTTAGATCGTCTCCTACAGATTAAACCCTGGTAGCTCAGGACAGGTCCGGCTCTTCATCCTAAACCTGCTGCATGACTCATCCTAACCTGTCTGCAGCCATCCACTGCATCGCTTTACACTGTTTAACCCTCCTGTTGTCTTCATTTACAGGCACCAAAAAATATTGTTTCCTTGTCTGAATAAAATCCAAAAATTCAGCAAAATAATCCCCAAATTTCTGAAAATTTGCAAAGAAAATTCCAAGAATTCCTTAAAAGTTTCCCTTAAAAGTTTTATTTAAAAATACCCCAAATTTGGCAAGAAAATTCTTGTAAATATTTTCAAAAAATTAGTAAAAATCTTTCATAAAATCCTGAAAATATCTTAAGTGATTTTTTCCCCACATTTTCAAACTTTAAATTTGCAAAACCTTCAGGAAGAAAATTCCAATAATTCCTTAAAAGCTTCCCTTAAAGGTTTTATTTAAAAAAAAATAAAAATCTCCCAAATGTGACAAGAAAATTCTTGTAAATATTTTTTAAAAATTAGTAAAAGTCTTCCAAAAAAATATCTAAAGTGATTCCATATATATCAGTAAAACTTCTAACATTTTCTTTAAGAACATTCATAAAAAAAATCTTTTTTTTTGTGAATGAAGAGACATTTTTAACATTTCTTTTTTTCCACCAAAAAAGTTCAAAAAATGTTGAAAATGTGGACATCAGAAGTTTCACTGTGAAATTTTTTTTTTTTTCACATTTTCAAACTATAAAATGGATTAATTTGACCCGCAGGATGACACGAAGGTTAATAAAATCCTCTAATCAGGTGTTCCTCACCACCAACAACAAAAGGCTTGATTTTTTTACCCTTTTCTGGAACCAAACAACCTCATCGAACCCTGATCATCTCCATGGCACTGCTCTTTGTCACTCGTACCCAAGTTGCCTTTCTGAAGTAAACATCGTCTGCCTGATGGTGGCGGCGGGTCGAGGTTGTGGGTTTGGACACCTCAGACACGGGGATTTCTGAATCAATCTCACGCTGGATGATGCGTATTTTTAGAGCCCCATTAGTTGGCTCAACGAAGACGAAATCGGTGGCGTAGGCAAAGCCTCCTACGTCAGCGGGCCGGAGGTTTGTGTGTCTGCCGGGCTGGGGGGAATCCACCCTCTCTCTGCTCTATGCTGATGTGGATGGTGATATAGAGGGAGGGAGGGAGGGAGGGAAGGGGTGTGCCGTTATAAGAAGCCTCAGAGGACTGCATGTGCTCAGTTGTTGCAACCCTGAGCCTAAGGATACGAGCAAAGACACCAAACCCCCTCAGAAGGAAGGACTTCTATACATCACGCTCACAGGTAAGGAGGTTTTATCATGTCAGTGTGAGCCTACCTGTGCTGTTTGGATGGGATTAATAACAGAAAGAGATCCTCATTTAGAGATGAGGAAACAGTTAATTAAGGAGCGACTTGTTGTCTCATAGATCCAGAGGGAATATTGTTGTTTAACTGTCAGGATTCTCAGGTTTTAATTCCTTTTTTCATCTGTCATTTTGTTTGTCTGTGGCTCTGTGTGATTTTGGATGTTGACCCCAGAGGTAATTCTACTAATAACCTTCCTCACCTGCAGTGATCTTTTTTTTCCATTGCTCTGTTTGTGTCCCTGTGGCTCTGAAGGCACCACAGCACCTGATTACTACTTAATTAACAAGACAGAAAGTCCCAGATCCTGCTGAGGAAGCAGTTAGTCACTCAGCTGCAGTTAGTGTTGGGCTGAGACGTACCTGACATTAACTAACAGCTGGAACACATACATGGAATATACTAATGTTAGTCAGAATTCATTCACATTGATGAGAAATGCCTGCATGAACATTAATATTAGTCATTTCTCTTGTTTAGTTTTTTCTATTTTTTAAAAATGAATTGGACAGAATAGCACCTGCAGAAGTCAATGCATGTCAATGAGCTGAGCACTGTGCCGCTCTGAAAGCAGCTTATTTATGGTCAGCTCCTCTGACTGATCACGGAGTTTCGTCCGTCAGCTTGAATACATCTCACAAAAGCTTCAAAGACACATTGACAAAAGCTGTTTTACTCTTTCTGGCTCGGCTCCAGAGTCGACCCATAGTAGGAAGGAAGAAGCCCCAAGAAGTGAATCAGCTGAAAGCCGTTATTATGCTAAGCGCATGGTAATGATGATTTTAATTATAATGGTAATGAATGTGCATAATCTTTTCCCATTATCAGTAAAGACGGCACTCGCAGAGACAGGGAGAAAATGGGTGCTTAATGTGCCATTCCCAGATAAATGACTCCACACCAGGGAGATGTTTTATGAAGACTGGATGTTTACAGGACGATGTGTAGACGGGCTTTTAGAGGTTTTAGAGGCTTTAGGAGAGGCTAAAGGGACTGACATGTTCAGGTGAGAGGATGTAGTCAACCAGTTTACCATTTCTGTCATTTTTTAATTTAATTTAGTATTAAAATAGCATCTTTTGCTGGTGAAAATGGCTCCAAAAATCCATATTTCCCTTAAAAGATTTGCTTGTTGTAAGAATTAAGAGTTCATGAGAAGTAATCTCATTTGTAAATCAGCTCCCGTGTTTCCTCTAAACCTCAAACAGGTTTAATCCGCCTCATGTTGCTGCCAAAGCATGTCACACTTTCATTTGCAGTTTATTTATTCTGTCTCCAAAAGAAGAAAACAAGTTTCTCTGCCAGAGCATCACAAGCATTTAGTCTGTAATCAGCAGAAAAAAGCATTTAGGATTTCTGCTGCTCATTGAGCTGATTACTGTTTGCAAGGTTTTTCTGTAAATATTAATCAGGACTTCTTGCAGTGGGTTACATGTACAAATCTGCTCCTTTTTTTATCATGTGGAATCCCAGATATCCCTTCATGTGTTGCCTACACCTCCCCTGTCCTCAGCTACTTTTTTCCGGCCTCGCTGTCGTCACCTCGATAAAAGTCGAGCTCGTCTGTCTGCGCTAGATTGCTTTCCCCTGGCTCCATATCCAATGGATTGGTGCAGGTGTCATCGCAGCTTAACAGCAACCAGATCAATGATAACGCCATGTCAGCTGCCTAACACGCTGCAGAGCTTCAGCCCAACAGTCGGAGCATCATTAGGGGCGTAATGTCCCTGCCCAGTGAAAACCTTTAGTTTTCTGTTTGGATAATTCGCCTATGTGACGATTAACTTTTCAGACGGCGTTCCTGATGGGGATTTTGTGTGTGCCACTCCTTTATCTGGTCACACAGAAGCATCAGAGCTAATGAAATAAACTCAACTTCCTCCACAACTTTGAGGAATGACACCAGAACAGAGTGTCCAAAGGCACTTGTCTCCCGCGCATCTAATCCTGCATCAGTCTGACGGTTTATCAGCCCAACAGACATGTCTGCACTGCACCCTGGGATCCTATTATTTTGGGGCTATTAAAGCAGCTTCAGGGGGGCTGAATGAGATGATCTCTGGATGATGATGCAGGACATATCAGATACTGGGAATGATTGCAGAGGAAGATATCTGCCCTCAGGTGCTAATATGTTCCCAATTAACGAAACCCTGCTAGTGCATCTGATGGAAGCCGTCGTAATGACATGCTCAGTTGATCTGATATCGAAAGAAGCCAAATATGAACATAAAAAGTGTCACAACTCCACTTAATATTAGTGATAAATGTGAGGGTGTTTATGAGGAGAAGAATGAGCTGCAGTTGAGCTTATTCATGCTCAGTTTGTGTGCTCTGCAGTCTGCATGAGATAAGATTTCCTGGAGAATAGAAGCACACCCAGATAAAGTCGTGCTGTTTTCCAGCAGTAGGAGGTATTAGGACAAAAGGAATTGGAAAGATGAAGGGATAGTGTGTAATAACATATCATCACCTTCTCAGCGTGCAGCAGAACGTCATCACCACTCGGACGCCCTTTACTCTTGACCTGTTTCCCTTTGTATTCCTCATAACCCGTCAGCTCCCCGTCTGTGTGACAATAAGGAGGCTTGAACGGAGGCCAGCTAATGGGAGGCAATCATGAAATCTGCTGCAGCTGTGACAGAAACGCTAAATCGGATTAAGCGCATTCTCTCAGATTAGTCGTTTCAGGATGGGTCCTGTGAGGAAGGGCAGCACCTTCTCCTACCCGGTCGTCTGAACTCCCCCGCCGAGTCTCTGGCTGGTTATCTGAGGCTGCACAGGCTGGATTTACGCTGCAGACGATCCCGTGGTCGTGTGTAAATCCACCACAAACTGAAGAGTAACTTGTTATCGGTGTTTTGACAGCAGCGGTGGTGTATTTGGTGTTGATATCGGGGTGTTGTATGATTCATGTGGGCGTTTTTTGGGGGGATTATGAGTTTGGAGTTGGACCAGTGCAGTGGAATGAGAAAATAATTCAAGGGAGCAGAAATTTTTATGAATAATTAATCGTCAAAGTAATTTATTGAGTAAATATTTGCTGGTTTTGCTTCTCGCATATGCAAACTTTGGTCATTTTTCTCTCACGTCACTGTAAATAATGCGTCTCTAGCTTTTGGGCTGCAGTTGAATGACATGTCTTCAAGCTCCAGAAAGTCATTCTGTGATTTTATTCACTAAATGAATTGAAAATTTGCAAAGCAATGTGTTTTTAATTAATGTTAAGGTACAGAAACTGACCAAAGCCCAGTTTGTGTACTTTAACCCTCCTGTTGTTTACGGGCACCAAAAAATATTGTTTCCTTGTCTGAAAAAAATCCAGAAATTCTGCAAAAAAATTCCCCAAATTTCTGAAAATTTGCAGTGAAATTCACTGGATTTTGGTTGATTTTTATGTGAATGTTGTTCAGAAATATTTTTAACATTTTGTCGTTGACTATCATAGGATAACATTATTTCTTTTACACCGACAAATCAAAGATAAGATGGTTTAACCTTAGCTGATGTTTCAACTGCAACTGCAGTCTTCTTCAGAGCGTCATGTGACGTGTGAAGAAGACTGCAGTTGCAGTTGAAACATCAGCTAAGGTTAAACCATCTTATCTTTGATTTGTCGGTGTAAAAGAAATAATGTTATCCTATTTTTAACATTTCTTTTTTTTTCACCAAAAATGTTAAAAATGTGGACATCAGAAGTTTCACTGTGAAAATATATATTTTTCCCACATTTTCAAAGTTTAAAACGGGTCAATTCTGACCCGCAGGACGACACGAGGGTTAAGCCATTCACTGTTTTATTTAGAGTGAGGATTAAAAAATGAGAGGAGATTTAGCATCAGTAATTATCTTCTTTGTTAGCCCATCAGGTAAGGGATGCAAGGAGCTAAAGCCAATACCAGCATGCATCAGGTCATGACAACAGACAAGAGCTGAGATCAAATAGTCTTTTTTGAGTAGGAAGGTTCCTAACTGAGCACGCTCCATTTCCTACAATAAAAAGTTCAACCTGGTGCTCCAGAAGATGATCATGGTGTGGACCCACTGGTTAAAATGAGCTGCAAATACCAAAAGTAACACGATGAGGGTTGGTTGAATTCCCTAAAAGCAAAGGAAATGCGCTTCCTTTCTTATCTTCTTTAACGTTGAATACAGTGATTCATCCTTTTCAAAGGGAAGGAGATAAAGCTGAAGCAGTGCAGTGTCCACAGTAGACCCACATCAACAACGTTCAGCCTCATATCATCACATATCTACATGGAAGAGTAGCGGTCGTCTTTATTCTCATGAATTCTCACTGACATCTTTCCTTCACATCATGATTTTTCCAGCGAGACCAAGGAAAGGTGTTTAGAATAAAGCACAAGATGGAATTTATTGAACCTCAGCAAAGATGTTGTGTAGCCGTGAGCTGAGCTGGAAACTCAATATTGCAACTACACTGTACCGCTGATACCATAGATGGCTCATAAAAGGGTCTCTGGGACTGAAAAATGAGGTCAAACCAGCATTCTGTCCAGTGACCAGCAGGGGGCGACTCCTCTGGTTGCAGAAAGAAGCTTGCTCATGTAGAAGTCTATCAGAAAACGACAGGACTTCTCACTTGATCTATTGTCTCAGTAAACATTTTCCGGTGAGTTTATAGACTCTAATAGTAGTTTTAAGACTTTCTGAAGACAGCATGGCATTCATTTTGTAAATGATGGTCTAATTTAGAGGAAGACAGATGATTAAATTGGGTATATGATAGGACAGCCTGCTAGCTAATCGCTGTGTGTTGCATCTTTGAGATCTCAGTCACATCCAACACTAACATGTTCTGTCTGGTTTCAAAAAAGCCCTAACTGTAGGCTTCAGAACTGTAGTCCACAAACCACTGGTGAAGGCTACGTCCACATCTATACAGTCTGTGGTTGATACCAGAGGTTTAAAGGATCAGGAATAGCTGGAATCATTGTCAGAAGCAGTCAAAAGAAGACTTAATTCTTGCTCTACGTGGTCATAGATGTATTTTTGGTTTTATTTATCCAATTTATTAACAACCGCTTCTCCTTGAAATGACTCCTTTATGCTTGTAGTTCATTTTTCCAAATACAGAAGGTCCTCAACTTACATCAGAGTTCCGTTCCTACGGTGTGACAGAAGTCGATTTTCGCCGTAAGTCAGAACTCAAGTGAAAACGTAAACAGAGCTGTTAGGATATCAATCAGTTTACATATTATTACAACTACAGTAAAGACAAACAGTCATTAACTCACACTGAAACACAACTCAGTAGGAAAATACAGGTGAAAATGTAAATTGTAAGTTTCTCTGTCCCTCTCAACCCGTCCGGCCAGCAGCAGATGGGTCCCCCCACATAAAAAGCCAGGTTCTGCTCCAGGTTTTTTCCCTGTTAAAAGGGTGTTTTCCTGCCACTGTCTCCTTAGGGCTGCTCTGGGGGTTCAGGCATATGGGTTCTGGAAAGCGTCTTGAGACAATTTGACTGTAACTGGCGCTATATAAATAAAATTGAATTGAATTAAGTCTGACTGACGCTGGGAGCCATAATGAAGTTAGTGAATGTAGAATAATCCAGCGTGGCTGCAAATGTAAACAAAGCCGTCTTATAGCACCGCGTGACGACTGTACATACAATATTCATCCACTCCGCTCAACAACTACTTCCACGTGACCAGTTCTGATGTAATGATGAAACGTCGTAAGTCGAGGACGTCGTAAACTGAGGACCTTCTGGCATGACTTTTTTCAAGCGAGATAAAAAAAATCTTAAATTGTGTGGAGGTGGTCAGGGCCGGTGAAGAGCGTACAAAGCTCGAGATTCTGACACTCTGGATTTTGCATTTGTGTCCTTGAAATCACTGTGGACATGATCTGTTTTAACCAAAGACCAACATCCTTCCCCAACTTTAACCAAATGTTCTAAATGCCAATAAAACCCATTAAAAGTGGCTTCAAGCAGGGATCATATTGTAAGTGTAGATATTTCTGGAAAATAAATAAAAATGAACATTTTGCAACTTGACAAATATCTTTCTTTCTGTTTCGTGGCGTTTTTTTTCAGTCTACATGTATTAGCTTTATCCAATAAGTAGTTGATTTATTACTTACTTTCTTGGAGACTGTGTTGTGCTGCTTCACTTTGCCCAAATTACAAAAGAAAAACACATTTTCCTCTGTATCTCTAGTGGCATCTCACCATGCAGATAGTGTGGTGGTTCTGAGACATTTATCTGTAATGATTCCACCCCGATACAAAGGAGGTGAATGGAAAACATTCCGTTGTTGTCACAGCAAAGACATTTAAAAAGAAAATCAAGAGCAGCATTTTGTTCCAGAAGAATGGATAATCCACAAAACCTGAACTCCTTTCTATCAAAGAAATAGAGCCCCATGATTGAGGATAATCACGTGAATTAGTTTCAATTGAGGGCAGAAAACTCAGCTTTCTGGACACCAAAACAATGTAGTTTGTATGAAAAAAACATTAGAGATGAAGTGTAAATACGTTCTTTTTGTGATTTGAGCAAAGTACCCCTTTAACTCTCCTGTTATCTTTGTTTATGGGCACCAAAAATATAGTTTCCTTGTCTGAAAAAAATCCAAAAATTCAGCAAAAACATCCCCAAATTTCTGAAAATTTGCAAAATCTTCAGAAAAATTCAAATAATTCCTTAAAAGTTTTCCTTAATAATTTTATTTTAAAAAATGTTTTAAAAAACTAATTTTGCAAGAAAATTCTTGTAAATATTTTCAAAAAATGAGTAAAAATCTTCCACAAAATACTAAAAATATCAAAAGTGATTCCATATATATATCAGTAAAACTTCTAATATTTTCTTTAAGAACATTCACAAAAAATAAACTAAAATCCAGCAAATTTCACTGGATTTTAGTAGATTTTTTTGTGAATGTTCTTAAAGAAACATTTCTTTTAACATTTCTTTTTTTCCACCCAAAAATGTTTGAAAATTTACCAAAGATGTTGAAAATGTGGACATCAGAAGATTCACTGTGACATTTTAAATTTTTTTTCCTCATTTTCAAACTTTAAAACGGGTCAATTTTGACCCGCAGGACGACACGAGGGTTAAAAGAATAGATTTTCTCTATTGATCTGTTGAAGGCATCCAGAGAAATGCAGCAGAAGTGGACTGGAGGACGTCTGAGTCTTGCAGCAGCAGAACTGGGTCTGTCTTTGCCTTTCTCTGCTCTCCGTTCTCACATCAAACTGCACTTTAGTGGCCCATTATCTCAGATCAACACATTTTCCACAAGTGATTACAGAGTGTGAGGTGATAAAACACTCATGAATCTCAGGATATTAATCGAGTGCCATTAATGGTCCGTGAGGTGTAATAGGTAGAACAGGAGTTTTAATCAGAGTGACCACAGCAACACGCCATCCGTCTTCAGTGGCTTCTGGGTTCTACGTTGGCCTTAATGAAGGGGAGTTAAGAGCCACAAACCAATGGGAGAGACTGGAAACGTATGCAGTGTATCACTACAGATAAAAGGCGTCACAAATGAGAAGACTGGGGGGGGTGGGGGGGGTGCCGGAAGAAAGGTGGTGTCGAAGCGAGCGACAGCAATAGGAAGGAAGACGCAAAAGAGGGACCAAGAAGGAACCCAAAGAGACCTCCAGGTTATCTATGCATTAGCAGACTCCTTTGTGCTTTTCAAACATCTAATGGATGAGATAGAGTGAGTCAGAGCTTTGTCAGAGACCAGCTTTTCTTCTCCCCACTCACAATGGTGACACCTCTGCCCCTCCACCCTTCATTAATGCTGCTGATGCTAATTCATCCCAACTTTGTACGTAGCGTACAGCTGCTTCCATCCATTCACCTGTTGGCTAGAAACACAAAAAGGCCTTATTTAAAGGACTGCACACAAAGTACTGCAGTTAAGAGGAATCTAAAATTACATTTTTATTAAAATGCAGACCTTTTCTGGTTATTTCTAGACATAGAAAAACAACATTTCCTTCATACAATAGACTGGATAAGGGAAGAATTAAATAAGGAAACTAGTCTGTGATAAGAAAAAGTATTAATAAGAGGAATCTTAAATTTAACTTTTTATTAAAAAGCAAGTTTTCCTTGTGTGTACCTTCTGCTTAGGTGGGAAAACTATATTTCCTTTGCTCTAATATGTCAAACAATATATCTATGGCAAATATAAAAAATAAATAGCCACTTAGCCTATTTGTAAAATAGAATAAATAAATGATGTTAATTAACTGTTTTAAGGCCTATAAATGAGTTCAAATGAAGCTCTGATGCCGAGAGAGAATTTCTTGTTCTTTGCCTAAAACCAAACACACATTTATGTACATTTTAATAAAGGAAGAATAAAACTATTTTATAAAGCAACACTTTAACTTGTTATTTATGTTTTGTAGAAGAGCAGAGACAGAATTTCTGTTCTTTGGACCAAACTAAACACATCAGAGCTGCATTAATCGGTTAGTTGTTTGATCCATACGTTTTCAGAAAATGATGAAAAGTATTGATCAGTGTTTCAGTTAACCTTAACATCTAAATATCACCAAATGTCTTGTTTCGTCCACAACTGAAAAATATTGACTTTGTCATCAAGCAGCAAAGAAACCCAAAAATATTCACATTTGGGAGGCCTGAAACAAAGGATTTAGACTTTTTTTCTTTTTAATGATATAAAAGTATAATTTAGAACGAAAAAATAAAATAATGAAAGTCAGGGATGAGAAAAAGTTAAAAAGCTTCTTTTGTGTAAAATGTACACACGGACAAAACTGTTGGTACCCCTCGGTTAATGGAAGAAAAACCCACAATGCTCACAGAAATAATTTGAATCTGACAAAAGTAATAATAAATGAAAATTCTATGAAAATTAACCAATGAAAATCAGACATTGCTTTTGAACCGTGGTTTAACAGAATTATTTAAAAAATAAACCCATGAAACAGGCCTGGACAAAAATGATGGTACCCTTAACTTAATATTTTGTTGCACAACCTCTTGAGGCAATCACTGCAATGAAACCATTTGTGTAACTGTCAGTGAGACTTCTGCACCTCTCAGCAGGTATTCTGGTCCACTCCTCATCAGCAGACTGCTCCAGTTGTCTCAGGTTTGAAGGTTCCTTCTCCAGACGCCATGTTTCAGCTCCTTCCACAGATGTTCAATAGGATTTAGATCAGGGCTCATAGAGGCCACTTCAGAATAGTCCAATGTTTTCCTCTTAGCCGTTCTTGGCTGTTTTTAGCTGTGTGTTTTGCCTCATTATCCTGTTGCAAGACCCACGACCTGCGACTGAGACCAAGCTTTCTGACACTGGGCAGCACATTTCTCTCTAGAATACCTTGATAGTCATGAGATTTCATTGTACCTGCACAGATTCCAGACACCCTGTACCAGATGCAGCAAAGCAGCCCCAGAACATAACAGAACCTCCTCCATGTTCCACAGTAGGGACAGTGTTCTTTTCTTCATATGCTTCATTTCTGCATCTGTGAACATAGAGCTGATGTACCAAAAAGTTCCAGTTTTGTCTGGTCTGTCCATAGGACATTCTCCCAGAAGCTTTGTGGCTTGTCAACATGCAGTTTGGCAAATTCCAGTCTGGCTTTTTTATGATTTGTTTTCAACAATGGTGTCCTCCTTGGTCGTCTCCCATGAAGTCCACTTTGGTTCAAACAATGATGGATGGTGTGATCTGACACTGATGTAGCTTGACCTTGGAGTTCACCTTTAATGTCTTTAGAGGTTGTTCTGGGCTCTTTTGTTATCATTCCTATTATCCGTCTCTTCCATTTGTCATCAATTTTCCTCCTGAGGCCACGTCCAGGGAGGTTGGCTACAGTCCCATGGATCTTAAATTTCTGAATAATATGTGCAACTGTAGTCACAGGAACATCAAGCTGCTTGGAGATGGTCTTCTAGCCTTTACCTTTAACATGCTGGTCTATAATTTTCTTTCTAATCTCCTGAGACAACTCTCTCCTTGGCTTCCTCTGGTCCATGTTTAGTGTGGTTCACACCATGTCACCAAACAGCACAGTGACTACTGTAACCCTATAAATAGGCCGACTGACTGATTACAAGTTTGTAGACACCTGTGATGCTAATTAGAGGACACACCTTGATTGAACATGTCCCTATGGTCACATTATTTTCAGTCTTTTCTAGGGTTACCATCATTTTTGTCCAGGCCTGTTTCATGAATTTATTTTTTAAATAATTCTGTTAAACCACGGTTCAAAAGCAATGTCTGATTTTCATTGGTTAATTTTCATAGAATTTTTATTTATTATTACTTTTGTCAGTTTCAAATTATTTCTGTGACAATTGTGGGTTTCTCTTTCATTAACTGAGGGGTAGCAACTATTTTGTCCACGTGTGTAGGTCACTTTCCCTGAACAAAAGAAAATATTTTCCGTCCTCTGACCTCCCCACTGCCCCTAATAACTTCCATTCAGCCTCTAAGGGATGGTAAACAGGTGGAACATTACTCCAGAAGAAATGCACACAGATAAAACCAAATGCATGAAAGAAGAGCTTCTTTTATCAATGTTCTGATTGCTTCTTTGCTGATTCATAGCAGAAAAACAACATTTCTCCTGAGCACATGAAGCATTCTCAGGGTCTTAGTTAACTCTAATGGAAGACCAGATATTTGTTTTGGAAAGAAGCCGGTAAAAGCATTCATTTCCTCTGAAGGCAGAGGGACATCAGGCCTTTTGTTATTGTCCACTTTCTTTTCGCTTTCATGCCGCCGTTCATTAAGCGGGGCAAGGTTGAGAATACTTTCATATGATGGGGATTTATTTTCCAGTGCAGCTCTTCTGCCCTCAGGGGGAGCAGCCTGGGGCAGTATGGGGCGTCCCTTCCCAGCGATCACCACTTTATCCTTGTACAGAACATCATATATCAGCCAACAGCCTGCCCTGTCAGACATATTATGCAAATGATATGAAATGATAAAGTTAACTGAAATAGGATGCAAATTTACAGGCGAGGGTGGCTAAAATGGACCAGAGCTGAATGATTCTGGGAACAGAGCAGGGAGAGGAGTGTGAAGGTTCATGGCTCACAGTGTCACACATATTCAAATGGAAGTTATTGGGATGTGGAAAAGTTGTGGCTCCCGTGGCCTTTGGTTGCCAGGAGCGTTGTGACGGCTCCATTTGGTGGATCATGTGCATCAGGGAAAGAGTGATAACACAATAATTTCAATAAAATCAACCTTTACAGCTTAATGATTACCTGCATCATTTAATCTAGACTAAAAAATGACATTCTGGATGAGTCAATGGAGAGGTCCATGACTGCATGCTGACTGCATGTTGCTATAGAATCTACCCTTTGGAGTCAGACATTCCTACTAAAGGAAGACCAGATTTAAAAATAACATTTCAGAACAAGTTATTAGTCTTATAGCATTAATTCAATTCAATTTTATTTATATAGCGCCAATTACAGTCAAATTGTCTCGAGACGCTTTACAGAACCCATATGCCTGAACCCCAGAGCAAGCCAAAAGGCAACAGTGACAAGGAAAACACCCTTTTAACAGGGAAAAAAACCTCGAGCAGAACCCGGCTCTAATGTGGGGGGACCCATCTGCCTGCTGGCCGGGCGGGTTGAGAGGGACAGAAGAAGTAGAGAGGTAGAGATAGAGGGGTAGAGATAGAGGGGTAGAGGTAGAGATAGAGGGATACAGATAGAGGGGTAGAGATAGAGAGGTGGGGGGGTGGGACACAAGGACCATAAAACACAGCCACACATCTGAAGCATCCAGCATCCAGCTCTGGGACCAGGGACACTCGGAGAAAGGACACAGAAAGAAACAGAGTGAATGTAATGCAATAATGGTATATATAGTAAATACATAGGTAGTTAGAGAAGGGCTCAGTGCATCCAGAGAGGTTCCCCAGCAGTCTAGGCCTATAGCAGCATAACTAGGGGCAAACTAAAGGGACGTCAAGAGGGGAAGTCAGTTTTGCAAATGAAAACACCAGCTCACCCCGTCAGGGTCACCCAGTCAGCCCTAACTATAAGCTTTGTCAAAAAGGAAGGTTTTAAGCCTGGTCTTAAAAATAGAGAGGGTGTCCACCTCCCGAACCCAAACTGGGAGCTGGTTCCACAGGAGAGGAGCTGATAACTGAAGGCTCCGCCTCCCATTCTACTTTTAGAGAGAAGTTACAGGTCACTTCTCCAAGTAAGCCTGCAGTCTGAGAGCGAAGAGTTCTGCTAGGATAATATGGTACTATCAGGTCTTTAAGATATGATGGAGATTGGTTGTTAAGAGCTTTATATGTCAGAAGAAGGATTTTGAATTCTATTCTAGATTTAACAGGGAGCCAATGAAGAGAAACCAATATAGGAGAAATATGATCTCTCTTGCTAACTCCCGTCAGTACTCTGGCTGCAGCATTTTGGATCAGCTGTAGATGTTTCAGAGAGCTATTGGGACAACCTGATAATAAGGAATTACAGTAGTCAAGCCTAGAAGTAACAAATGCATGGACTAGTTTTTCTGCATCACTCTGAGACAGGATGTTCCTGATTTTCACAATATTTCTCAGGTGGAAAAAGGAAGTCCTACAGATTTGTTTTATGTGCGAGTTAAAGGACATGTCCTGGTCAAAGATAACACCGAGGTTCCTCACAGTAGTACTGGAGGCCAATGTAATGCCATCCAGAGTAACTATATGCTTTGAAAGCAATTCTCTAAGATGTTTGGGGCCAAATACAATGACTTCAGTCTTGTCTGAATTTAGTAGTAAGAAATTATAGGTCATCCAGGTCTTTATGTCCTTAAGACAATCTTGCAGTCTAGCTAGCTGATTAGTTTCATTTGGCTTCATAGATAAATACAATTGAGTGTCGTCAGCATAACAATGGAAATTAATACAGTGCTTCCTAATAATGTTGCCTAAGGGAAGCATGTATAATGTGAACAGTATTGGTCCTAAGACAGAACCCTGAGGAACTCCATGATTAACCCTAGTATGCTCAGAAGAGTCATTGTTGACATGCACAAACTGGAACCTGTCTGATAAGTAGGATTTAAACCAGTCCAGTGCTGTCCCTTTAATGCCAATAGAATGGTCTAGTCGCTGTAATAAAAGTTTGTGGTCGATTGTATCGAATGCTGCACTAAGGTCCAATAAAATAAGTATAGAGACCAGTCCATTATCTGACGCTATGAGAAGGTCATTAGTAACTTTCACCAGAGCTGTTTCTGTGCTATGATGCACTCTGAAGCCTGACTGAAACTCTTCAAACAGGCTATTCCTTTGTAAATGTTCATATAATTGATTTGCAACTGTTCTTTCCAGAATTTTAGAGAGAAATGGGAGGTTGGAAATTGGTCTATAGTTGGCTAAAACATCTGGATCTAGAGTGGGCTTTTTAAGTAAAGGTTTGATTACAGCAACCTTAAAAGCCTGTGGTACATAACCTGTTACTAGAGAGAGATTAATCAGATCTAACATTGAGGAATTAATTAAAGGTAAAGCCTCCTTGAACAGTCTAGTTGGGATAGGATCTAAAAGACATGTTGATGGTTTGGATGTAGAAACTATTGAAATTAGCTCAGAGAGATGTATGGGGGTGAAAAATTCTAAATATCCATCTGGTCTTACAGCCAATTCTAAAGTATCTGTACTCGATGATACATCTGTGACATTTGTAGGAAGGGCCAGAGTAATTTTTTCTCTAATCGTAATAATTTTATTTGTAAAGAAGCTCATGAAGTTGTTACTGCTCAAAGCTAAAGGAATACAAGGTTCAACAGAGCTCTGACTCTTTGTCAGCCTGGCTACAGTGCTGAAGAGAAACCTGGGGTTGTTCTTGTTTTCCTCTATTAAAGATGAATAATATGTTGTCCTGGCATTACGAAGAGCTTTTTTATAAATTACTAGACTTTTTTTCCAAGCTACATAAACTTCCTCTAAATTAGTGGAGTACCACTTCCTTTCCAGCTTTCGGGACGCCTGCTTTAAAGTCCGCAGCTGGGAATTATACCAAGGAGCAGGTCCTCTCTGAGATAGAACTTTCTTTTTTACAGGTGCAACACTATCAAGTGTTGTACGCAGTGAGGCTGCAGCATTATAAACAATATAATCCACTTCTGTGGGGGTAAAATTATAATATTTCCCTTCCATTATATCAGTAAGTGGTGCTGGACTAAATAGAGAGGGTATTATTTCCTTAAATTTAGTCACTGAATTGTGAGACAGACATCTACTGTAATGATATTTATTCTTAACTCCTATACAATCTATTGTTGTAAATTGAAATGTTATCATAAAATGGTCAGAAAGAAGAGGGTTCTGGGGAAATACTGTTAACTGTTTGATTTCTATGCCATAAGTCAGAACGAGGTCAAGAGTATGATTAAAACTATGAGTTGGTTTATTTACATGTTGAGAAAACCCAATTGAGTCTAATATTGAATTAAAAGCAGTCGTAAGGCTGTCACTGTCCACGTCAACATGAATGTTGAAGTCACCCACAATAATGACTTTATCTGAGCTGAGCACTAAATCAGATAAAAAGTCTGAGAATTGAGATAAAAACTCAGAGTAAGGAGCAGGAGGACGATATACAACAACAAATAAAACTGGTTTCTGAGCTTTTAAATCTGGATGAGAGAGACTGAGAGTAAGATTTTCAAATGAACTGTAACTAGGTTTAGGTCTCTGGTTCATTTTTAAGCTAGAGAGGTAAATTGCTGCCACTCCTCCTCCTCGGCCCGTGATTGGAGGAACATCACAGTTAGTATGACTAGTAGGAGTTGATTCATTTAGACTAACATATTCTTCCTGCTGCAACCAGGTTTCAGTCAAACAGAACAAATCAATCTGGTGATCGGTTATCAAATCATTTACTAACAGAGATTTAGACGAGAGAGATCTAATATTTAACAGACCACATTTAATTGTCCTGTTTCTTCGCTCAGTTGAAATAGTGGTATTAATTTTAATTAGATTTTTATGGT
Source organism: Amphiprion ocellaris (assembly GCF_022539595.1). Taxonomy (NCBI): domain Eukaryota; kingdom Metazoa; phylum Chordata; class Actinopteri; family Pomacentridae; genus Amphiprion; species Amphiprion ocellaris. The sequence goes on along the minus strand of NC_072777.1, from coordinate 36,111,112 downwards.
TACTATGTCTTTTGTTTAGTTTTGATTTGCTTAATTTATTGAATTTTGGTGGTCGGGGGACAGACACAGTCTCAATAAAGCTAAGTCATTTACTGGAGGGTGACAGCTGAGAGGAAACTGCAGAGAGGTGTGGAAGACTACAACTCTGCATCCTGGTCTGAACTCTGGGTTGTCATGCTTTAGGAGTTCTAATAAAATCAGCCATATTTCTAGAAATGAGAGCTGCACCAGCCAAAGTGGGATGGATGCCGTCTCTCCTAATCAGACCAGGTTTTCCCCAGAAAGAGCTCCAATTGTCTATAAAGCCAACGTCATTTCATTACGCTCCCCTTTCTCTCCCTGCAGCCATCCTTCCTTGAAGAATTACTTTTAAAACAAAATAAGCCCTTTTGACCAACTTAATAGCAATCCTAGAACATTATCGTCTAGAGTTTCTGTTCCTTTTAAGGTTCCGCTGGAGCCAAAAAAAATCCAATTAGTTTCATTTTGGGTAAAAATTTTTCTTTATCCTGTTGCCAAGATCCTGCAGTCAGCTCCAGATGGATGACTGAAACTGATATATTTCATATTAACAGGACTAACGTTGGATTTATGTCAGATAGCATTGGAAACTCCCCTCTGGTCCTTCTCAAGTCGATTATTGGGCGTCCATGTCGACCGTTTTCTGCAACTTTCTGAAACCAGCTATTGGATGTTCATGCTAGGACTGAGAGCCATTTAACTCCTCTTTCCTGGTGTGTTTTTGGACTTTTCATATCTCCAACCCAATGCAACACCATCAACATCTGGCTGGAAGGATTGTCTTAAAATGTTTGCAGTTTTCCCTGTTTTAAGATGACGGTGTTCCCTCTCACTTCTCCAGCTGCTGCATTTCCATCCAGCTGTTTTTATGTTCAAAAAGGTCTAAAAATCTGTGGATTAAATAAGTAATAAATGCAACCCAGTGTAATGGATACTGGTTTAGTGTCGAGGTTATGATGTACAGAAATCAACACAAGTTACTGCTGTTCGTAGAATTGTTCTAAGAGCAAATACCTGTATTATTGGTTGTTCAAAACGCTTTCCTTCATGTTCATACTGTCATGGTTTGTTTTCCTTCTTTTTAAGTTTGGTTGTCAGCTCATTCCATTCTTGTGCGAGTAACTTCAGTTAGTGCCACCTGCTGCTCATCTCCATAAACCAACTCGATATTTGCATAGCAGTAGTGGATTTTCTAAAAATTCAGGCAACTTTTTCAACACAGTTGGATTGACAACGAGCAAACACACCAGCATGACTGCTCCAAATAATTCTAAACATTTAATCTGTCAATGTAGGCAGACGTCTGATGTCTAACAAACCTCTGCAGACATGCCCAGACCTCTGAGTTGGAAGCTTTACTGTCATTAAACTGCATTACACCATGTGAATCTGACCTGAGTGCTGTTTTCGACTACATTTTCGGTTAGCATGCAGTAGCTGTAAACATACAGTACAACTGAGGCCAGTGGGAATCAATTATTCAGGTATTTGGGTAAAATGAGTGACAGGAACATCTGTAAATGTTATGGCATCCAACCAACATTTGAATGAACAGCATTTTACTCAAACACACAAAAGAAAGTGAGAGATTCATCCTCTACAGGCCTGAATCCATCATAGATGTTTCAGTCGGTTCACCAACAGACTGACTCTGATGCTGCTGATAAAACTAAGAACAGATCACCCAAACATTAATACCAGTCTCCCGACCCAAACATGAAAACCCCTCACTGTGATGACCGAGTGCTCTTCATTTCTTGTTTCCAAGACCCGAACTCTAATCAACATTCATCATCAGCTAAAACGATTTCCTCACTGCTCTTGAATGAGCACAGTTCACTTAATTATGAGAGATAATTATGTATTAAATCTACATTACACATGCTGTGGTTCCTTCATCATCTGAACGGACAGTCGGATGGTGACGTTCTACCATAAAACACAAACACGGTCATTTATAGTAAATTACATTCAGTTTCTAACGTGTTAATTTATTCTGTGTGAAAGAAAAGAAGGCTCACAGATAAATCCATTGTTTGGTTCTGTTGTGTGCGTTTCCACTCGGCTGTACTGAAGCTGAGATATGAACTGCTGCTGGTAAAAACTGATACCTGTCGTATTCACTTTATTGTACCACAATGTCAGCTCAGAAATAAACAATCAGAGAGTAGCTGTTCTCTAGGAATCAGGTCTGTTGTTGATTAATCCCCTCAGCCATCAGGAACACTTCAATCGATGGTGGCTCCTGACTGAGCTCTCCAGTGACTCAGTAAAACAAATATTCCTTCTACATACTGTTTTTTCTGTTTTTACACTGTAATTAGACGTTTTTAATACTCTTTTTTTAATATATTATATACACTACCAGTCAAAGGTTTGAACACACCTTCTCAATCAATACTTTTTATTTATTTGTATTATTTTCTACATTGTAGATTAATACTGAAGATTAACACTGTTTTGTTTACAACATAATTCCATCTGTGTTCTTTTATAGTTTTGATGTCTTCAGTATTAATCTACAATGTAGAGAATAATGAACTAAAAACCACTCAATGAGAAGGTGTGTCCAGACTTTTGACTAGTAGTGTATGTTTAAACATACACTAATAATACCAACAATTTTGCACCTTATGTCTTTGAGGAGAATGATCTGCAAGTTTATTGCAAGTTTTTCTGTATAGTGGTTTCCTTATTTCCCTGTACGGGATGAAGAACCATCCGTCTGTCTTATCTGGATTAATCGACTAGTTGATTGGTCAATAAAAGGCCTGAAATTGGTGAAAAATGTCAATCAGTGTTTCCCCAAGTCCAAGACGATCCATAAATGTCTTGTTTTGTCCACAAACCAAAGACAATGAGCTTAGCATCATATAGGAGGGAAAGAAACCAGAAAATGTTCAGTTTTAACATGCTGGAATCAGAGAGTTTTTACTTTTGCTTGAAAAAAACTCAAATCAATTAGCAAAATAGGTGGCAATTACCTTGATAGTTGATGCCTGATTGATCATAGCTGCGTCTCTAGTGGGAATAATCCTACATTTACTAGTAACAGAAAACCCAACACTTTATCCAAAGCCTAAGAACTCCACTACATGTTCTGAGTAACAAATCAGAGCCGTCTACTCTGTTAATGACATGAACAACTGAGCAGTTAGTAAAGTGTGCCAGTAACAGGTGTGCAAACAGATGTGTTGGCCAATACAAATCATCACAAGCTGCTCCCAATTACACCCACCATAAACATCTCCAGGCTGAAGCCCGTTAGATCTTAATATCCATGTCAATTGTTTCCCAATAACAATAATGGCCTCTTTCAGAGTGGCAGCAGGCGGCGTCTTGGTAGCTCATTCCCTTTGGAGTCTTTAGAAAAGATCAGAATCATTCTGTAGCAGCTTCATGCAACAAAACAGAGCAGATCAGCAGACTAATGCATTTTAACTCACTGGAAAATCTGCTTATAGCCCTGAAAGCTCAGTATTTTTGTACAACAGTAACATTTTGACTGATGAGAGCTCAAACAGAAATCTCTCTTGTGAAATAACCACAAATATTTTTTCTATTTTGGCAGAAAATGTACCCACAAGTAAAAAGCTTGAAGAGAAACTGCATTTTCAGGGCCTTTTTAAATGAAACAACCCACAGCTTCATAAAAAGGTCTGCACTCCTACTTGTTTAAAGGTTTATCTCACATAAAGCAAATCGTCCTGAAAACATCATGAAAACACTGAAGTTCCAGAGCTTCATGGAGATGTATGAGGTGTCTGCTGATGATGATGTTCAGGTGTTGGTCTGTACTGTTTAGCTAAAAGCCTAAATATTTTTTAAATGAACCTCTGAATGTGCCGAAGCAAACAAAAGGATGTCGGCTGTCTAATGACTAAAACATGACCGCTGTTCATTAATAATGGTGTCAGAAACGGCTGACAGCAGCTTCAGATGGCAGCTCATGTTAATACCCTCTGGTGGAATATTATTAACGAGTGAAAGCAGCATCTTTGTCTTATTGAGGCTCATCCAGGGTAGCTGCTTTCACCAGACAGATTCAATCATTTGTTGAACTTATTTATGAAGGGCCACTTAAGGGAGAACATCACAGTATCCAAATAATCATTTCAGCAACCAAACGAACATCTCCTAATTATTCCCCATAGAGCCGTTTATACACCGCAAAACTCAAAATCTTACCAAGTCTATTTGTCTTGTTTTTAGTCAAAATGTCTCATCCCACTGGATTTAAGATAAATTCACTGAACAAGTGACATTTTAGCAGATGGAGGAACTCGTTTTAAGACAATGCATCTTAAATATCTTGTTAAGTCAAACAACCTTGAAATTATCTTGTTTTGAGTTTAATTTTACAAGAAAACTGTTACAGCAGATTCAAAAGGCTCAGGAGCAGGAAATGAAACAGCACCAGCATAAACATTTTAAAATGTTTTTATTCACAACAAGAAACTCAATAGAAGAACTGGAACTAGAATCTTAGACAAAGAACTAAACTACTACTAGAGCTAAAAAAACAAAACCCATCTAGAGGTACAGAGGAATAACTACATGAACATGGAAACTGAAACTAAGGTTAACCCACACATGGTAACACCAAGGTAGGGAAACAACTGAAAATACAAAACTAACCCAGCCTAGACTACCAGTAATTATGAGCTGAAACCCCAGACTAAAGCTATCCTATGCAGAGCATAAAATACATTAAGTTAAATACGGAATGCTGATTATTTAATTCAACGTTTTAACAATACAAATAGTCTGGTGATACTAGGGCTTGGAGACTTAACTGATAAGCTGAGAAGAGTCCTTTTGGTTTGGCTTCATCCAGAACTCTCCCTCCAGGTGTTCACCATGTGCTTGGTAAGTTGGTATCAGTAGAACCCAGTCGTGGCAGATGTTTCCAGAGAAAGTCCTCTTCCCAGGTGTACGTTGATGTTCCCAGGTTAAGCTGGTGACAGGTGGAGATCCTCCGGAGAAGAAGGCAGAATCTGACCCGATGTAGGCCTGATGCAACCTGTCAGCCACACACTAACAGCACCCATACAGCCTTCTGTTATCCTGGACTCCATTTATAGACTCTTATGCTATTTTTTGTGGCATTTACAGGAACAATCAATATTATAGAACCCCCTTAAAATACAAGAGGGTCAGTATATAATTGCAGGACTTTTTGTATCATAGTTGACATTTTGTTTTGGCTGCCTATAACCAAACACCACATGGCATTTTAGAGAAAGATCTTTCTAAATATTATATATACAACTGAGTAAATTTAAATAGATATTGTAGTAAACCTGTTGACATGCGATAAATCCACACTCCACTCACCTAAAATGCTCACAAAACAGTCTGAAAATGACCAAAAAAGAAGCAAAATGAGCACAAAGACACACAAAACAACCACAAAACGACACAACATGACCACAAAAATGCACAAAATAACAAAAAATGACCACAGAAATACACAAAATGACCCAGTGAGACAGGTAATTATCATAAAAAGATACAAAATGACAGATTTCCATCTAAAATTTGATATACTGCCAAAAAGAAATATCTGTCATAATTATCTCAACTTAAAATAAAGAACACAATCCAAATTATTTCTGAATCAGCTCATTTTATTATTGTTTAGCTCATTAGAAGGTGGTGGGTATTAAATTTAGATGGTTATTTAGTTGACATTTTAGTGATATCCAGTCATTTTTCATTAATAAATGATTGTTTCCATAATAAATAATTATGGAATTTGTAAAGACATGATCGTAATGAACATAAAAACATTAGTTTTTTTACTTTTAATAAAATGTATGCAGAAAAATCCCATGGACTTCAGAAGTCCCTCAGTTATAGATTGACCCAAGACATTCTGGTGACGTGAACAGAATTTAATGAAAACAGATTAAAACTCTCTACCTAACACTGTGTTGGCCTCCATCAGCTGGATTTAGATCAGGGGAGTTCAGAAATCGGACCGAAACCTTGGGCTCTTGGTCGTGTTCCTCGAACCACTGATAGTAACAATTGAGTTTTGTATTTTTTGTATACGTATTTTTGTGTACATTTTGAAGTATTTCATTTGAAAAAGTCAATTCATAGAAACTTCCCAGATTTTGCAAAACAGTTTTTACGCTCACTGTAGGTGGATTATTCTAGAAACTATTTACTGCTCGTAATAGGAGATGGAAACACCTTTTTTAGGTAAACATTTTATTTACACGACTGGTCACCTGTTTCTGCAGCTTTCTTTGTTTTCGACTCCGGACAGCATGAAACATGAACAATACCAGCTGACTTTAAACTTAATTACAACTCCTGAAGACTTCTTTCCATTTTTCTCTTGTAGATGGCCAAACTTTTCCTGCTTTTGATTCTTTTTAGTGGTTGTTTTTCTGGATTCCTTTCCTCTATATATCACCTATCCTCCCATCTTTGACAGTCTGGTTTATTATCTCCAAGGTACTTAATGTAAAAAAAATCCTCCATTGTGATTTCATTTTATTACTTTTTTTTTAAAAAAATTGCTTCAAATTCAACTATATGGAAACACTGGTGGTGTTCAGGTTGGTGTTCTAAAGAGTAGAGAGCTGTAATTCCACCTTTCTGGTTCACTGTCGTTGCTTTTCTGAAGATCATTTCTAGCTTTCAGAAGAGATTGTCACTTTTCAACACTGAGAACTACTTAACTACAATTAGCAGACAAAACAAAAGTTGAAGTAGTAGCTAAGAATTCAATATTTTGTCCTCAGGAGTCAGTGATACCTCTAGAGGAGAGTGAATGTTGGTCAGGTAGACTGAAATGTGGAAATTGTACATATATTATAGTTTGCAACGTGTTTCCACTGCTCCTAATTGGCCACAAATTTCAGTTGTAAATAACATAAGAGTTTAAGGATGAATCAAAAACTGTTTCCCAAACTCCTTTAATTCAGTCCAGACAGCATAAAGAGTTTTAGGACAGTATGTCGACTCATAATCCTGCAGATACCAGATGTTTCTGTTCAGCCGGCAGCTCTGAGGAGAACCAATCTCCTGTATTCTGAGCCAGTTCTTCCTGCGTTATCGCTTCATTATTGTGTGATATAGCACTGAATGACAGGACAGATGGAGGTCAGGGAGTGCAGGTCAAGTAACAAACGCTGAGCACCTGACTCACAGAATATCTGCTCAAAGCTTGAGGAGCCTCTGGAGTTTTTTCATCCCTCCAGTTGTCCTCCTGCAGCATTTCTTCCCTGCTAGTTTATTATCTAATTGGAATTGGCATGTTTTATTCCAGCGTTGACACTAATGCTCTGTATTTTTGTCTTCCTCCCTCCTTCCATCTCTTATCAGGCTGGGTAAAATTGTCGTGTGTGGATTCTTGCAGCCACAGGATATGACCCTCGCTGTGGTTTAAACCTAATCTCCACAGTCACATATCAGCTCTTACAGATCTCCAACCTCTGCGGTATCATTTCAATCCAGCCCTCCAGCCTGCAGAGGATGATTCCTGCCCACTGGAAAATACCCATTTTCTCATTTATTGCCTTGGGTTGTGCTCTCTCTCCATCCCACCTACACTGTCCATCTCCTGGTGTTGGCTGAACGCTCCACCAACGCTCTAACCGGCCGCCCAGATCCAGCTAATTGTGCGTATAAATTGGGATTGATGTCATGTTCTCTCCACTGTGTCCTCTCTCCCTGTAGGCTGGAGCCTCGTCCCTCAGGTTTTACGTCCAGATTCTCCTGCTGTTGACTCCTCGTTCTAAACTGCTGTTCGTCCCTGAGCGTCCAGGTGTGCTGAGCGATGAAGATCCCTCTGTGGTTCCTGGTGGTGCTGCTGGCTTGTCTCTTCACTCCTGGACACAGCGACTGTCAGGGGGAATGCGTGGCCTGCGGGGTTCTCCTGCAGCAGCAGCAGATGCAGCAAGCCTTCAACACTATGGTGAGTCCGTGTCAGTCTACATGCCGTTGGTCTACGTGAGCGTGTGGTTGGTCTACGTGTGGTTGTTGGTCTACTTGAGCATGTGATTGTTGGTCTACGTGTGGTTGTTGGTCTACGTGTTGTTGTCGGTCTACATGAGCGTGTCGTTGGTCTACGTGTGGTTGTCGGTCTAATTGAGCGTGTGATTGTTGGTCAGGGTTAGGGTAGGGTTAGGTCTGGTCTACGTGTCATTGGTGGTCTACGTGTTGTTGGTCTACGTGTTGTTGTTGGTCTATGTGTCGTTGTTGGTCTACGTGTCGCTGTCGGTCTACGTGTTGTTGGTCTATGTGTCGTTGGTCTACGTGTTGTTGGTCTACGTGTCATTGTCGGTCTACGTGTTGTCGGTCTACGTGTTGTTTTTGGTCTACGTGTTGTTGGTCTACGTGTTGGTTTTGGTCTACGTGTTGTTGGTCTACGTCTTGTTGGTCTACCTGTCGTTGTCGGTCTACGTGTCGTCGTTGGTCTACGTGTCGTTGTTGGTCTATGTGTTGTCGGTCTATGTGTTGTTGTTGGTCTACGTGTCGTTGGTCTACGTGTCGTTGGTCTACGTGTTGTTGTTGGTCTACGTGTTGTTGGTCTACGTGTCATTGGTGGTCTACGTGTTGTTGGTCTACGTGTTGTTGTTGGTCTACGTGTTGTTGTCGGTCTACGTGTTGTTGTCGGTCTACGTGTTGTTGGTCTACGTGTTGTTGTAGGTCTACGTGTCGTTGGTCTATGTGTTGTTGTTGGTCTACGTGAGTCACTGCTGATCAGGACGTCCACATCATGCTCTGTCAACACTGTGGGTGTCTGTGTGGATACAGCTGCTCTCTGGTAGAGCTTTGTTAGTTCTTGTCAGTCTTGATAAAAGGTAATTTGTACGGTTTGAAAATTCTGCCTGTATTCTGTTTACTGGGGCATAATTACTTTAATTATGTTTTTGAGTCATCACGGTGGTCCAGGAGCTAATGTGCATACCAATTAACTTCTCCTGTGTGCCTCTAAGAGCTGTTTAGCTACAGAACAAATAAGGTAAAAGTGGAAAAGTAAAAGGAAGACAAGGAACAGGAATATTTGGGAAAATTTCTAACGTTGGCGCCCTCTAGTGGCCGCATTAAAACGTAACATAAAATATAAACAGCATGCAAATGGTTTTCCTTTCTGACCTATAGAAAAAGTTAAAACTCTAATTTCTCTTGTTCAGGTCATTAAAAGGTTCACTTTAACCAGTTGTGCATTAAAGGTTTTTATGTTCTTCAACAAGTTCTCCATCACTGAAATAATTCCTGTAAAGGAAATCAATCAGATAGCTTGACCAGCACACAAACAATCCTTAACCCTCCTGTTGTCCTCATTTACTAGCACCAAAAAACATTGTTTCCTTGTCTGAAAAAAATCCAAAAATTCAGCAAAAAAATTCCCCAAATTTCTGAAAATTTGCAAAACCTTCAAGAAGAAAATTCCAATAATGCCTTAAAAGTTTTATAAAAAAAAAAAAAAAAACTCCAAATTTGGCAAGAAAATTCTTGTAAATATTTTCAAAATATTTGTAAAAATCTTCCAAAAAAATCCTAAAAATATCTAAAGTGATTCCATATATATCATATATGGAATCACTTTAGATATTTTTAGGATTTTTTCTTGAAAGATTTTATTAATTTTTAAAAAATATTTACAATATATATATATATATATATATTTTTTTTTTTAAAAAAAAATATATTTTTTATTTCTTGCCAAATTTGGGGATTTTTTTAAAAAATAAAATTTTAAGGGAAACTCTTAAGGAATTTTAAAAAATTTATTCCTGAAGATTTTGCAAATTTTTATAAATTTGGGGGAATTTTTTTGCTGAATTTTTGGATTTTTTTCAGACAAGGAAACAATATTTTTTGGTACCCGTAAATGAGGACAAAACAGGAGGGTTAAACATGATTGTGTGTTAAATCCGTTGTTTTTAACTGGATGTACTGTCATTCTGGGCCAGATCTCTGTTGTAAACAAGATCTTGGATCTAATTGGGATAAACCTGGTTAAATAAAGGTAACAATAATAAATAGCTGAAGGAAGTGGAGGACCAGCAGCAGTAGGTAGAGTAGACACAGAGCAGAATGTTGGGAATGCGTAGTGTTATTTCTGTCATATCAGAGGAGGATTTTTTGCTCTTCTGTCTGCTGTTCTTGTGCAACGCTTCGTGACCGGCATGAAGCTGCAGCCTCTGCACCGGGAGGATCTCCGGACTTTAAAAACTTCAACACGCCACACAATCTCATTTCCAAACAGTCCGATCCACGTCAGCAGGTAAAAATAGTCGGTGGGCGTCGGTGAACACCAGCAGGACGGCTAATTTAGCTGATAATGATGCAGAGAAAGACAGCTGGGACCTTTTTGGAAGTTGTAATGGAACTCTGTAATTGACTGCTGCTCGGTGTGGTGAGCCCCCGCTTATATCAGTGACTGACACATTTTATCAGCTCCTCATTGTGTTAGCTGCCTTCCCATCGAGCCACAGATGGAATCCACCGAGCAATTCCATTGTTTCCTGAAGGAGCGTGTGTGCGGCCACCGCTGTTTGTTAGAATGTCAGGACCCGTTGATTTATGCCTGCAGACATCAGACAAGGACACAGACTTACAGTATCTTACCGTTCTCTGAGTGCAGTCATTAATTGGTGGTATCCTCTGGGTTAAAGGCCAGTTTTTATTTAGATCTGTGCAGATTGTCAGTGATGAGGATTCCTGTAGGGTCGGTCCATCTCTAATCAGAACATTTAGAGAACAATTTCTGCTTTTATTTGAATGAAATGTTTACAGCATAAAATCTGGATGTTTATAAATCCATCCATTCATCATCTATACACCGCTTGATCCTCATCAGGGTCATGGGGGGGCTGGAGTCTATCCCAGCTGACTCAGGTGAAGGCAGGGGACACCCTAGACAGGTCACCAGTCTGTCACAGGGCTACATACAGAGACAAACAATCACTCTCACATTCACACCTACGGGCAATTTAGAATGATCAATTAACCTCAGCATATTTTTGGACTGTGGGAGGAAGCCGGAGTACCCGGAGAAAACCCACGCATGCACAGGGAGAACATGCAAACTCCATGCAGAAAGATCCCGGGAAGGCCGGGACGCAAACCAGGGATCTTCTTGCTGCAAGGCGAAAGTGCTAACCACTACACCACTGTGCAGCCCCGATGTTTATAAAGATATTTGATATGTTTATTTATATTTATATTCCAAGATAATTTTTGTTAAAGCCTGTTGATCCATTTTTTGCATTTTTTGAGGCTAAGTTTAAACAACAATAACTCAGAAACTATTGAACATTGAAGCCTGAATTTTTCACTGTTGCTTCTCATCATGTCCTTGATTCAGATTGTCCAAAAATGCTGTCAATAATTTCTACCGCAGCATCCAGAATTAAACCAGGAAAGAGTTAGAAAAAGGTGCACAATAAAGACAACAACTAAAATAGCCCCCAATCACTGAGATGCAGATTCACAGGGGACTAGTAATATCACAGGACGTCACTGTTTGGTGAAATATGGTCGGGAATTTACGGTGGAAATATTACATTACAAATTACAGACATGGAGCATTAAGATCACAGATATCCTCCACAATTATTGCAGCTCACCACTGGTCCCGAGGTAAAACCGATCCCGTGTGAATAGAGCTTCAGTTACAGTGACATCATGCTGCTATCTGGCAATGATACAGAAATCTTTAACCAATCCGTGGATCCAGACTATAAGCCGCATCTCTGCCAAAATCTAATCACTTGGTCCTTGTGTTATTTCTGACCTTCCCTGAACATTTAATCTACATCCTTTAGTGCGTTTCTGAGTAATGTTGTGTACAGACGGAATAACAGACAGACAGACAAACATACAGCAATCATCACATAACTTTCCACAATAATAATGAGGATAAATTTGCTTTTAAATATAAAATATTGGGAAACTAAAATGAACAAAAACCTCATTTTTGTTTACGTTTCCTAACTGATCGAACAGATAGAACAAGATGGACCACAAAAACAATAGTATAAACTAATTCAAGTAGTGTTTGGAGTTTGACAATGGTTCTCAAGATGAAACTAAGAAAAATAATTTTTAATATTGGCACTTTATTGTCACTTCTGTCTTTGAGTGTAGATGTTAAGAAGAATTATAAACCCTTAGAGATTATTTCTCCAGTTTACTATGATGTTTTGGCAAAACAGTGGATGATTATGAGACCAGATCCAGAACAGAAATGTAAAAGCACATTACTACATAAGAACAATACATCCCAAACCACTACAGATATTGTGAATGTGTTTTTTAATCTCTTTGTCCTCACTTTGCTTATTCCATCTCCTTGTAGTTGTTGTGAATCTCTTTGGAGTCATCTTAGATCTCATTTTCTGTCTCATTGCAGTTGTTTTATCTGTTTCCGTGCCCATTTTGTGCCTCTTTGTAGTCGTGTCCTTCTCTTTGTGTTTGCTCTGCATCTCTTTGTGGCCATTTGATTGACGATGTAGCAAGTAATTCCAAAGAGAGAGTCAAACGGTGGCTCCCCTGGGTTTCACGCTCCATCAGAGCTGCCTGTCAGATGGCTGAATAACGCTGGAGTTCCCTCCTTCTACGCTCTGGTGTCAGAATGGAGGGTCTGTCTGATCGTTTTCATGTTCTGACAGTCGCTGCACACAATGATTGGTGAGGGAGCCAGAGTTTGAACTTTTCTTCTGTTTGTCGTTGTAATACAGCTGTTTCCTCACTGCCGATGTCTTCCTGGACAAATAACTGAATCCAGATGTAAATTACTATCACAGCTTTTCACTCCACCTTCCAACATAGCAACAGGTAGAAACACAACGGGTCTACCCATTATCAAAAGCAAAATTTAGCATTTTTCTTACTACAGGAAGTCCTCGGTTTACGACATCCTCGACCTACAGCGTTTCATTGTTACATCAGAACTGGTTACGTAGAACTATTTGATGAGCAGAGCGGATGAATACGTCGTCACATGGTGCTATCAGACAGCTTTGTTTCCATTCTCTGGTTGTACACCACCTTGGATTGTGCTACATTCACTAACTTTTTGTCCTTCATTATGGCTCCCAGTATAAGTCAGACTCTTCTGATGCTTGGAAGAAAAGGAAAGCATCTCCATGGAAGTGAAATTAGATAGAATAAAACGCTGGGAACAGGAAGAAACACCGACCAACATGGGTCAAGTTGTAAAAACAGGTCAATATATTGTAGTGACCCTCTGTGATGAATGAGTGAGACTTTATCTGGTTCTCTGCTGGTTTATTGAACCTTCACACAGGCTACTGTGGACCGTAGCCAACGCCAGAATAACTAGAAAAACCCCATAACTTAGCTCCAGAATTAGCCACCGTTCCCAGCTCTCTCTACCGCTGACTCTCAGCCAATCAGAGGTGAGCTAACTAAACATGGCACGTTCGCTGACATTAGGTAAATCTGGAACTGAACAATAAACATTGAAACCTCAACCTCAACCTCAACCGGAGTTAAGACTTATGGTGAAAATCAACTTGTGTAGATCAGTAGGAACGAAACTCTGATGGAAGTTGAGGACCTCCTGTACTGGTATCATATGTGTCCATGCTGCAGTCAGAGGTAAATGTACTGTAAATAACGGAGGCAGAGCTAATTACATGTTAATTTGTCTTAATTTAGGTTGTTACACAGCATTTTTCAACATCGAGTTCTGTGGAAAAAAGATATCTATAGCTGTGATTGGCCGATATCGGCTCATAATATCGGCCTACTGATACATCGTTCAGACTGTTTTCTAAAACCAAACATGAACTTCTTTAAAACTTAATGTTGTGTTTAAGGGCCAACCCTGACCTGCCGCCTCTAAAATAAATCCTGTGATGCAAACTCATCTCGGAGAATCCTCACGGCCATTTTATCCTCTCATCCTCACGGGTCTATAAAAGCTGGACGCCCTGCACGCTCGCTCACACATCTCCTCCCATAAACTGTTCTAGATTGGCCCATTGATCTGACGGAGAATCCCTGGTGTGCTCATTTCATTTACGATGGATAATTAATTTCCGTTGATAGATCCGCAGCGGAACTCCCTCTTCTCTCCTTCCTTTGATGTGAGCAGGTTTTCTGATAACAATGTAATTTATCTCGTTTGAAGCCAGATTTGACGAGTAAATTGGATTTGCTTCTTACCTCAAACTGAAATTTAACTCGGAGGGCACGAGAGTTTAAGAGAAAGGAGGGATGTGGACGCATAAATCTCAGCAGTATGGCAGCTCTAGAATATTCTCAGATGCATTTACTGTGTCCAAAGAAATAATGTGCTGCAGGTTTTCCACATTTAAGGGTATCAATGAGAAACTGAGTCTTATTTTGATTTAAGAGGTGAAATATCAGCAGCACATTTACTAATATGAAAAAATAATGAAAAATGTTGCTCTTGCTGCTTAACCCTCATGTTGTCCTGTGAGTCAAAACTGACCCATTTTACAGTTTGAAAATGTGGGGAAAAATATATTTTCACAGTGAAACTTCTGATGTCGCCATTTTCAACATTTTCGGGAAATATTTTTTGGTGGAAAAAAAGAAATGTTAAAAATGTTTCTTAAGAACATTCATAAAAAAAAATCAACCAAAATCCAGCGAATTTCACTGGATTTTGGTTGATTTTTATGTGAATGTTCTTCAAGAAAATATTATAAGTTTTACTGATATATATGAAATCACTTTAGATATTTTTAGGTTTTTTGGAAGATTTTTACTAATTCTTTGAAAATATTTTCAAGAATTTTCTTGCCAAATTTGGGGGATTTTTTTTTAAAAATAAAACTTTTAAGGGAAACTTTTAAGGAATTATTGGAATTTTCTTCCTGAAAGTTTTGCAAATTTTCAGAAATTTGGGGAATTTTTTTTTTGCTGAATTTTTGGATTTTTTTCAGACAAGGAAACAATATTTTTTGGTGCCTGTAAGTGAGGACAACAGGAGGGTTAAAAATGGCTTTATTAGTATCAGAAATGTTCTTCAGATGCTCTTCATGTGTCCTTGGCTGTGGAGGCGTGAAGCCAGGCTGTCAGATGTGATGATAATAAGACGAGAAAGTCATTAAAACTGCAGGAGTCAGTGATTTAGCGCTAGCAAAGTTCTTTCTCTATCAAAAGTTCAATTTCAAACCATGATATCCTCATTTTAGGAGCATTTTATGAGCAAAACATTATCAGAAGTTGAAGAGCCAATCAGAAATAAATAGTTCTCATAAAAGGAAATCATTTAGCAGCTGTCCTTCAGACTGGTTTTAATTTCTCCTGTCAGTCGCTCTGCAACAGTAGATGTCACATTTACCAAATGATGGACGTCTCATATTGGCATTAACTTTCCATATATGCTGAACACAGCAGGAACATGGTCCATTAACTCCCATGACCCAGAGGGGATCTGGGTTAGATGCAGCAGAGTAGGAGGAGGGATGACTGTATGATAGAAATGTATGGCTTGTGGAGGATATATATATATATATATATATATATATATATATATATATATATATATATATATATATATATATATTAAAAAAAAAGTTTTATGTTTTATTGCATCTTTTTTATGTAACCATCTATTTTTGCTGGTTGATAGAAAAACACACACAGGTTTGTTTTATTAACCCTCATGTTGTCCTGTGGGTCAAACTGACCTGTTTTGAAATTTGAAAATGTGGAGAAAAAATATATTTTCACAGTGAAACTTCTGATGTCCACATTTTCAACATTTTGGGGAAATCTTTGAACATTTTTTGGTGGAAAAAAAGTAATGTTAAAAATCCAGTGAGATTTTTTTTGTGAATTTTCTTAACAAATATTTTTAACATTTCTTTTTTCCACCAAAAATGTTCAAAGATTTCCCCAAAATGTTGAAAATGTGGACATCAGAAGTTTCACTGTGAAAATATATTTTTTCTCCACATTTTCAGACTTCAAAACGGGTCAATTTTAACCCGCAGGACAACAGGAAGGTTAAATGTGAGCATTTTCAGAATGAACTTTTTACACTAAAACAAAGGAACCATTAGGAGTTGTGGTTATTTCTAGGTTATTATGCTGTGGTTTTACTGGTCCGGTCCACTGGAGATCTGACTGGGCTGAATGTGGAACCTGAACGAACATGTGCTGGCCTCTCCTGTCCTAAAGTGTCCCCGTGTCTGTCCCTCCACAGGTGTGTCTGCTGGAGTGTGAGGGTCACGTCTCCTCCTCGCTCACCTGGGAGGTCTGTAAACGAGCCGTGAAGCTGTCGCAGCATCCTGCTCTTCCTGAGGGCGGCGCTGTGTTCAGGAGGACGGGAGAGGAGCTGCAGCTGACCTCTCTGGACCTGGACTCTGACAGCGAGCGTTTCCAGGACGAGGACCAGACCCTGGAGCAGCGCAGCGTCCGCTACGACTCCTCCCAGGACGGGGAGGACGAGGGGAGGCAGCCGAGGGAGGAGCTGGGAGGGGACGAGGACGACGGATCCGAGGGTCTCTCCTTGTCCAAACGCTTCGGAGGCTTCCAGAGGGGCCGCCACGGGTACAGGAAGCTGATTGGCTCCCCCGTCAGGCCCCTACAGAAGCGCTACGGCGGCTTCATAGGCGTCCGGAAATCCGCCCGCAAATGGAACAGTCAGAAACGAGTGAACCAGCTGCTGAGGCAGTACCTGGGAATGAGGAGCAGCCGCAGCGGCAGGTTCAACAACAACCCCGTGACTCGGGTCTGGAGGCAAAACAAACTGTAACCTGCCCCTGTTGCCCCCTCACTCCACCCATCCTGCCCCAGTTACCTCAACCCCGTTTGTTTTTTCTAGCAGCTCGCTCCAGTTTGAACTGGGACGTCACCATCATGAACAGATCCGCCTGCACCTCTGTGTCTCTGAGTAAAGAATGTTTGGTGTCCTCTGATTCAGCATCTTTACATCCATCCTGTGAAATAAAACAGTTAGAGAAGTGCAATTGAATATATTTTTGTGTGTCAGTATAATAAAAGGGGCCAAATGAGATTGGAAAACTGGTTTACTGGAGGTTTTTCTAACCTGTGGGTGTGATATTTAACCCTCCTGTCATCCTGTGGGTCAAACTGACCCGTTTTAAAGTTTGAAAATGTGGAAAAAAATATTTTCACAGTGAAACTTCTGATGTCCACATTTTCAACATTTTTGGGAAATACCATTTTTCAGTGGAAAAAAAGAAATGTTAAAAATGTTTCTTAAGAACATTCACATAAAAATCGTGAATGTTCTTAAGAAAATACCAGAAGTTTTACTGATATATATGGAATCACTTTAGATATTTTTAGGATTTTTTTGGAAGATTTTTACTCATTTTTAAAAAATATTTACAAGAATTTTCTTGCCAGATTTGGGGGATTTTTAAAAAATAAAACTTTTAAGGGAAACTTTTAAGGATTTATTGGAATTTTCTTCCTGAAGGTTTTGCAAATTTTCAGAAATTTGGGGAATTTTTTTGCTGAATTTTTGGATTTTTGTCAGACAAGGAAACAATATTTTTTGGAGCTCATAAATGAGGACAACGGGAGGGTTAAAATGTTGATGAATGCACTTTGATGTGTGGATGGACTAAAGTCACAGCTTCAGCAGATCTTTGCACTCTGTAGGTTGTTTATGTGGGACATTTAAAGGGACTAAACACGTCATAAAAGCTATTTGTCTTCACCTGGACGACGTCAGAGCAGACACCAGCTGCAGAATTAGACTAGAAGTGGACGGCTCTGTGTAAATATAGTGGGACTGTGGGTTTGCTGGAGCACAAACTGTTAATTACTGCTATAAGAATCCAATTTTCTGCTTAAGAAACTCAATTAATTAAACACAACAGAGGTAAAATTGGTTCTCCGAAGTTTTGAAATTCAACAAAACTCATCGTTTCTCAAAAAAGCCTCTCCCCAACTGCTTCATTAGCACTTATTCTTCTATTGTGTTCTGATTTTGGACATTGAGTCGAGGTTTTAATGCAAATCTTGAGTTTTTGTTGAGTGTTTTCCTCCTTTCAGGCTCCTCTCAGTGGAACGATACTGTCCTCTAGTGTCTGAAGAGCAGATATGCTGCTCCTGGGTCAGTTTTCTCATGTCTTCAGGAACATTTGATGTAATTCTTCACATTGACACTCGTTTGGCAGAAAGACAAATCAGACATATTCCTAAAAAAACACCGCCTAGTCCTCTGACTTCTCATAGTATTAATATTTTCTGTATGACAGCTGATAATTCATCCTTTTCCCTCCATTTTTGAGGACTTCTTCCTTTCCCAAATCAAAAGTCTAAAGATAGAGGGTGTCTGTGCTTTATTTCTGGATTGTAAAACCCTGAGAGGCACATTAGGGATTCATGATATTAATATTTATAAATAAAATTCACATCATATTGACAACATCTGAGGAACTGTATGAAAATTATTAGGACGAGGAGAAGGGACTGAACCAGCATCTCCAAAAAATTTCACTTAACAGGGACAATTAATTTCTCTATTAATGACTAAAATAAGGAATAGTATTTAAACAGTCTACTTGGATTTAAAGCATCCTAATGTGTCAAATTAAAACAGTAATTAGAACTATTTTTTCTTTTTTCCTTGAATATTTCTGTTCATTAGAACCATGAATGTACAAAGTGGAAGTGGAATTATGAATTAATAGCAGAAATACTGAATGTAAGCTGCTTAAATTTGAGAAAAACAAGTCCAGAAGCATTTATTCATGCATCTGGATGAGCTCTTCGATTGAAGGTTTGGATTATTTATGGCCCATGCCAAAATCTTAAATGGTAAAATTCCAAGCTGAGGTGATATTTACTCTAAACGTTCAGTGAAAAGTAGTCAAATCATTTTCCTTCGGTCCCTAACGAACCCACATTTATGGAACTGAGACAGCAATAATTTAAAGTGTTTCTATGGCAGATCTCAGGAGGAAAAGGAAACTAATCCCAGCTTGTCCTGAGACGTCGCTCGGCCCCAATCGGTTTAGTGAAGCTGAAAGCTGCCGGGTCAGTCGCTGTGTCGGAGAGAGGAGTCTGCTCATTATCACACGGAAAAATGATATTGTCTGCTCGGGTGAAGACAAAAATAAATGCTCATTTCTTTTTCTTTGCTCCTCTCACAGGTCACAGCCATTATTTAGCATCCTAATAGTGTTTTGGTGTTTCCTGGTGTTTATTCAGATGTGATCTTTTCTGCATACGAGTGTCTGCAGAGTGTGTAAATGTGCACATGCATGTGTGTGTTTCTGTCAAACTCAACACAGAAAATGGAATTTGTGAATATGGTGTAATTTTCAGAGCACATTTCTACCATCCTGCCATTGTTTTGGGCCCTCATTCCAGGTGTGTATAGAGAAAAGTACAATAAAATAGTTTGCTATTTCTCTCGTGGACTGTCATGCACAAGAGAAAAGAACAACAGAAAGCCTCTCAAATTCTCAGTGCTTTTTTTAATGTGTTTGACAATATATTTCCTCTTTTTTATTGCTATTACAAACTCATTCCCCCTAACGCTAGTCCCATCGCCATGACTTCACGGATAAAAACCATTAACACTGGTCGTGTGCCGACACATGGGCAGGAAGGAAATCCATTTCACGGAAGGAACTTGGTTGAGTCGGACCAAATGTAGCTTATTCTTGTGAGTTTATCTTCCAACAAAGTGCCAAAGAACATGAAAATAAAAAATAAAACAGTCTGCCCGATACCAGGGCCCAACGAGACGATAAAAAAAGGTATAAAATACTCGTACGTAACTCAAAGCACACAATATAATGTACATCATAATCACTGTGTAACCACTGGAGAAGAAGAGGGGAACAAAGAAAACAGCCAAGTAGCGGTCTAATACAGTGGAGCTACAGGGGCAGTAATATGAGCTTTGGATAGGAGGAGGAGAGTACTGGAGGCTGAGCACATCACATGGTCAAAGTCAGTCAACAGCGAGCACCATTGCAGACTTCAGATGTCAGGATCAACTTACAAAGATACAGAAAAGTCCATTTGCATTCCTTTAGGAAAGAAACAAAAAAGGCTGAAAGTTTAAAAAAAAAAACAAAAGACATGTAAAAGAAGTGGATTTATATTCTCTGTTTGATAGAAGTCTCTGTTTCCACTCATCTGTCTCGCTCTCTGTCTGCAGATGTTCTAGTCGGGGAAACGCTGGCAGGCTTTTTTCCAGCGGCAGGCGGTGCACCACTGATCCTTACGCTCCACGCCGTAAACCTTACGGCACTTCTTGGCCTCGCCGCGACCCTTCCTGCACAAAAAGATGCAAATAACAAAGGATGAGAAGTGAGGCGCTTAATGTGGTCAGGCTTTGTAAAAACGCAGAGATGACTCAGTGAATCTCATGGAAATGAAGTCTGATATCAGCAAGGTGGGTCAGAAGATGAGCACCAAGAGGAGGAAGATAGAGGACAGAATCAGGAATCCAACAAGAAATGTCACCGTTTTCACTGTCAATTCATCTGTAGATTATTTTCTCAATTAATCAATTACTTATTTGGTGTTTAAAAAGTCATAACATGGTGAAAAAGTGTTTCCCAAAGCTCCAGATGACATCCATAATCCAAAAATATCCAGTTTACCGTCACAGATGAGGAAAGAAACCAGCTAATATTTACATTCACCAAGCAGGACTTTTTTTCCTGAGATATAATGCAGGTAAATGTTTCCCAAAGTCCACCATGATGTCCTTAAATGTCTCATTTTCTCCACAACCCAAAGATATTCAATTTATTACCATACAAGAGTACAGAAACATGAAAATAGTAACTTTTAAGCAACTTGAATAACAGAATTTAGTCTTTTTGTTCTTGAAATAAAATTTTCCAAAGCCCATGATATTGTCCTCGAAGATCTCTTCATGTCCACAACCCCAGAATTTAAAGTCTAATGTCAAAAAGGAGGAAAGAAACCAGGAAATATTCACATTTAAGGAGATGGAATCAGAAATTTTAAACCTTTTTACTAGGACTAGATTTATCATTGCAGCTCTAATGGAAAACCTGATTTCACACTCTGACTAACAGCTGACTTTGTATATTACCTGACGACAAAAAAGGATGAAGATAATCAATTATTCAATTAATCATTGAAGTTCTATTGTGTGCGAGGGCCAGATCAATCAAGATTTAGTTGAAATGTTTGTTAATAGATTAATAAAGGAGGGCGCTTTAACACAGAGGCCAGGAAACAATCTGTTCAGTTATGATCTAAAACCTGCATAATTCTGACTGCCTCAGATCCAGTGAGGTTTGGGACGTCCCCTTAGCCTCAGTTATTCCTTCAGTTTAAACATGCTAAGCTAACACTTCATCATGTGTAAATGCCAGCAGCAGGTGTGTCTCACCTGAAGGAGCAGTGGTTGCGTGACGGCGACGCGCTCATCGGCTGCAGCCTGTTGTGCTGCAACCACTGTTCCCCAACGCTGACGGACCGGCAGCGAGGCTTCACCATCTGAACGACAAACCACACACTTAGAACGACAAACCACACACTTAGAACGACAAACCACACACTTAGAACGACAAACCACACACTTAGAACGACAAACCACACACTTAGAACGACAAACCACACACTTAGAACGACAAACCACACACTTAGAACGACAAACCACACACTTAGAATGACAAACCACACACTTAGAACGACAAACCACACACTTGGAACGACAAACCACACACTTGGAACGACAAACCACACACTTGGAACGACAAACCACACACTTGGAACGACAAACCACACACTTAGAACGACAAACCACACATTTAGAACGACAAACCACACACTTAGAACGACAAACCACACACTTAGAACGACAAACCACACACTTAGAACGACAAACCACACACTTAGAACGACAAACCACACACTTGGAACGACAAACCACACACTTGGAACGACAAACCACACACTTAGAACGACAAACCACACATTTAGAACGACAAACCACACACTTAGAACAAACCACACATTTAGAACAACAAACCACACATTTAGAACGACAAACCACACATTTAGAACAACAAACCACACATTTAGAACGACAAACCACACATTTAGAACGACAAACCACACACTTAGAACAAACCACACATTTAGAACAACAAAGCACACATTTAGAACAAACTACACATTTAGAACAACAAACCACACATTTAGAGCGACAAACCACACACTTAGAACAAAGCACACATTTAGAACGACAAACCACACACTTAGAACAACAAAGCACACATTTAGTACAACAAACCACACACTTAGAACAACAAAGCACACATTTAGAGCGACAAACCACACACTTAGAACAGAGCACACAATTAGAACGACAGCAGACTAAAACATGGTCAGAGCACATGTACTACATGCAGTAGAGACAACTTCACCTTTCTATTACTGTCCTACCTCGCTATTCTGAAATGTTGGACTTATTCTGATCTATGAACTTCATGAGAGATATTTCTGATAGTGTTTCCTGCAGTTCCTAGTGCCTGTTTTACTGTCACTCATTTATAATAGCATCATATGCTGCTTTCTAAGGTGCACTTTAGACAACAAAAGCATGCTGTTACACTATATTTGCATGAAAAGTGCTATAGCAATGAAGTCTGATTGATTCTTTCATGGATTGTGAGTCTTTATGGGGGGTATACTCCATCAGAAGTGTCTGGTCCTGGACAGGCTGAATATGTGTTTCTCTTCACATGTTTAAATGATGTTTCTGACCACCAGGTTTTCACTGCATGTTTGTCCAAACCACTTCATTTCAAGTATAAATGGCCCTTAATTCAGGACATACAGACACACGTTAAGACAGAAGGAGGACCCACCGGAGGGTTACTGTGTCCAGAGACGGAGGTGGAGGGGGTCCAGCCCTGGCTGCCGGGGCTTCTGGGGGCCACAGATACCTGGACAGGACTACAGGCCTGGAGAAGGCAGGAAAGAGGAGATATTATTCATCACATCTGCAAGGAAGCAATCTCTTTTCATATAAGAAATAAATGAAATTCATAGGTTTGTTTGGGCACATGAGGGCTGCAAGAAAGAGTTGGAGAATCACAAACATACAATAAGTTACATTAGTGCTAATGTGAAGTCATATTTCTGACCAGCTAGTAAATGTTAGTCTAATATTTGGCTCTTTAGCTGCGAAAGACTTCACTGTGTTCACGAGACTCTCAGATTCCTATATTTGCAGCAAGATTTTGTTCTCCTCGTAGCGGCTAAACTGCCAGATTGTTCCAGAAACATATCAGTCTGAGCCTTGTTATTCCAATGCTGCAAGAAAACAACTAAAAGCCCACACTTTAAATGTTTTCCTGTGAAGCTGCTCCCACTCCCTCTGCCCTGTTTCTACTCCCTAAACTGAACAAAGCTGCTGCATTCCTAACATCCCATCCCACAGAGTGGACAGACGGAGACGGAGAGGACAGAAAATATCTGCACAACTAAATATGATGCATTAACTCTACCATCAGGAAAACCCTGTCTGTGTGGGTTTAACACTGAGACCAGCAGCCATCCAGAAACATCACCAGGACAAAAGACTCACAATTCAACCCACTAAACCAGAAGGGTCCAACATGAGGCCCGCGGGCCAAAAGCGGTCCTCCAGAGGGTCCAATCCGGTCCTCAAAGTGTAAAAATCCCAGAGAAGATAGTAACTGCTGATTGTAAATTAGTAAAACTATAAATTTAGAATAATTTCTCGACCATGACAAGTTGTTTGGATCAGAAAGTAAAATACTTTTGTCTCATTTTTGTTATATTTTGCAGGGTTTTTTTGTCTTTTTATGCCATTTTGTTTCTCGCTTTTGTCATTTTTTGTCTCCTATTTGACAATTGTCCATTTTTTTGTGGCTTTGTAACTTCTAATTTTTTGTCTCTTTGTTTTGTGTCATTTGTCCCATTTTTTGTCATTTTCTCTCTCATTTTTGTCATTTTGTTTCATTTCTGTAATATTTTGTTATTTTTGTTGCTTTGTGTCTTTTTTCTGTCTGACTTTTGTCACTTGTCTCATGTTTTTATTGTTTTGTTTCTCATTTTTGTCATTTTGTGTTTCCTTTTTGTCTCGCTTGTGTTCTTTGTCTTATTTATTGTCTTTGTTTTTTGCTTTATTCGTTGTTTTCTTTTTTGTCTTTTTTTTGTCTCGCTTGTGTCGTTTGTCCATTTTTTTGTTACTTTGTGTCTCATTTTTCTAATATTTTGTCTTGTTTTTGTTGTTTTTGACTTTTTTTTGTCTGACTTTTGTCATTTTGATCCTCTAGTAAATCCTCTATGGTTCAGTTCCAGGTGACTAAATGTTGTGTTCCTTTGTAGACACTCTGTGATCTGGAAGTTGTAATGTGGAAATGATAAACTGAGGCTGAATGTTGATGAAATTGAACTAATTTTTCTTCAGAAATTTCAGGTTGTTCATGACGTTTGTAAAAAGAAAATCCCAGAAATGTGAACATTTTAGTGCGAGCATGATTGTCTGTATGTGTAGCCCTGCGACAGACTGTTACCTGTCCAGGTGTCCCCTGCCTTCACCTGAGACAGCTGGGATAGACTCCACCCCCCCGCGACCCTGATGAGGATTAAGCGATGTATAGATGATGGATGGATGTGAACATTTTTGCACTAAAACAAAGGAACCATTAGGAGTTGTGGTTATTTATAGGTCATTCTGCTGTGGTTTTACTGGTCCGGTCCACTGGAGATCAGACTGGACTGAATGTGGAACCTGGACTAAGATCAGTTTGACTCTCCTGCACTAGGATTTCCGTACACAGTTTACAAGCGACATTTTTGCACAGACTTTAAATTTAAGGTGCACATATATGGTGGATGAATCCAAAGCGGGATGCAGGATGTGCGTACATCCAGTCCTAATTGCTGCACAACAACGCTGTGAGAATCCACGCAGCGATTTTCTGCCTTCTGCAGGCTGCTGAGAGTCTAGTCGGCCGGGGAGAGCGAGCAAACCCACAGCTTCCTCTCTCACTGTCACAAAGCATCCATTTACAGGCTCGGCGGCGCAGGGTAAATCCAGGTCACCAGTGAAATGTGCTGCTTTGTGATGCATAAACAGAGTTGTAGCTCATTGGCTGTGTGGAGGGGGATCTGCTGGGGACGCTGGCTGAGGAGGACCTCTGAAACAACACCCAGTAACATGACACTCCAGCAAAATGAAGCTAATGTCCTAGCTGTGGTATTTCACAGGAAGGGAGAACCTTTCATTTCTGGTTTCATGCACGGCCTACTTTCATAGAAAACAAAACTTACTGCATTTCAGCCCTGCATGAGAAAGAGCAAAACATGATGTTTGGAGAGTAGATTCCTGTAGTCACACACTAAAATCTATGACTAACATTTAATAATTCATGCTAACAAGGACCGTGCTGTCTCCTTTCATTGCCCTCAGTCAATTTCTTTCCCCAAAACGCCACCGTCCTGCAGAGAACTCCGGTTCTGGGAAGTAAACAAGCATTTATTGAAGCAATAAATAACTAAAAACTCCACATGTGCCAAAGCTCCTCATGATCTCCAAAATTCCCCGAAGTTAGAGGAATTCTCAGAGTAATTTTCTTGTCAGGCTTGAACAGCCGGCAAACAGACAGTTACAAAGCATAAAAAAACATGTGAATGAGGACTAATTTAATTATTCGAGGTGGGCGAGTGTCATTTCAGGTTTTACAGCTGGCTGAGCACAACTCCAGACACCCACACCTCACTAATTATCCTCTGGTCAAAGTAAAGACACAGAACATGCTGGAGACTGGAGGAACCATATGGGCTGTGGGACAAATTCCAAGATATTATAATATTTGTAATTTTGTGTAAATAAGCCACATAATGATCAATACTATAAACAATAAACAGAACTATTTCTATTAATAATTTTCTCTAAATTCCATCAAGACTTTTTGGAAACACCCTGATTCACTTTCTTGCTGAAAGTTCGATGAGAAGATCAACATCATTCAGGTTTTATGCTAAGCTAAGCTAGTGGTTAGATCTGAGAGTTGAGATCTTCTCATCGCAGCAAGAAAGCCACAAAATCTGTTTTCCAAAATCTCCATAAATATATTTAGATTTTTTATGCCAAAGGAAGTTCTATTTGTATAGAAAACTATTTTTAAAAGCACGAATTGTAGTGATGCTCATTAAATGTGGTGCTGTGTTTCCAAACACAGTAAATATATTTTGGTATTAGTGTAACCTCCAGAGAGGGCTGCACAGTGGCGTAGTGGTTAGCACTTTCGCCTTGCAGCGAGAAGATCCCTGGTTCGCGTCCCGGCTTTCCCGGGATCTTTCTGCATGGAGTTTGCATGTTCTCCCTGTGCATGCGTGGGTTCTCTCCGGGTACTCCGGCTTCCTCCCACAGTCCAAAAATATGCTGAGGTTAATTGATCATTCTAAATTGCCCGTAGGTGTGAATGTGAGAGTGATTGTTTGTCTCTGTATGTAGCCCTGCGACAGACTGGCGACCTGTCCAGGGTGTCCCCTGCCTTCGCCCGAGTCAGCTGGGATAGGCTCCAGCACCCCCCGCGACCCTAGTGAGGAATAAGCGGTGTATAGATAATGGATGTAACTTCATCATGTGTAAATGCCAGCAGCAGGTGTGTCTCACCTGAAGGAGCAGTGGTTGCGTGACGGCGACGCGCTCATCGGCTGCAGCCTGTTGTGCTGCAACCACTGTTCCCCAACGCTGACGGACCGGCAGCGAGGCTTCACCATCTGAACGACAAACCACACACTTAGAACGACAAACCACACACTTAGAACGACAAACCACACACTTAGAACGACAAACCACACATTTAGAACGACAAACCACACATTTAGAACGACAAACCACACATTTAGAACAACAAAGCACACATTTAGTACAACAAACCACACACTTAGAACGACAAACCACACACTTAGAACGACAAACCACACACTTAGAACGACAAACCACACACTTAGAACGACAAACCACACACTTAGAACGACAAACCACACACTTAGAACGACAAACCACACACTTAGAACGACAAACCACACACTTAGAACGACAAACCAAACACTTAGAACGACAAACCACACACTTAGAACGACAAACCACACATTTAGAACGACAAACCACACACTTAGAACGACAAAGCACACACTTAGAACGACAAACCACACACTTAGAACGACAAACCACACACTTAGAACGACAAACCAAACACTTAGAACGACAAACCACACACTTAGAACGACAAACCACACACTTAGAACGACAAACCACACACTTAGAACGACAAACCAAACACTTAGAACGACAAACCACACACTTAGAACGACAAACCACACACTTAGAACGACAAACCACACATTTAGAACGACAAACCACACATTTAGAACGACAAACCACACATTTAGAACAACAAAGCACACATTTAGTACAACAAACCACACACTTAGAACGACAAACCACACACTTAGAACGACAAACCACACACTTAGAACGACAAACCACACACTTAGAACGACAAACCACACATTTAGAACGACAAACCACACATTTAGAACGACAAACCACACATTTAGAACAACAAAGCACACATTTAGTACAACAAACCACACACTTAGAACGACAAACCACACACTTAGAACGACAAACCACACACTTAGAACGACAAACCACACATTTAGAACGACAAACCACACATTTAGAACGACAAACCACACACTTAGAACAACAAAGCACACACTTAGAACGACAAAGCACACACTTAGAACGACAAACCACACACTTAGAACGACAAACCACACACTTAGAACGACAAACCACACACTTAGAACGACAAACCACACACTTAGAACGACAAACCACACACTTAGAACGACAAACCACACACTTAGAACGACAAACCACACACTTAGAACGACAAACCACACACTTGGAACGACAAACCACACACTTGGAACGACAAACCACACACTTGGAACGACAAACCACACACTTGGAACGACAAACCACACACTTGGAACGACAAACCACACACTTGGAACGACAAACCACACACTTGGAACGACAAACCACACACTTGGAACGACAAACCACACACTTAGAACGACAAACCACACACTTAGAACGACAAACCACACATTTAGAACGACAAACCACACATTTAGAACGACAAACCACACACTTAGAACAAACCACACATTTAGAACAACAAACCACACATTTAGAACGACAAACCACACATTTAGAACGACAAACCACACACTTAGAACGACAAACCACACACTTAGAACGACAAACCACACATTTAGAACGACAAACCACACATTTAGAACGACAAACCACACACTTAGAACAACAAAGCACACACTTAGAACGACAAACCACACACTTAGAACGACAAACCACACACTTAGAACGACAAACCACACACTTAGAACGACAAACCACACACTTAGAACGACAAACCACACACTTAGAACGACAAACCACACACTTAGAACGACAAACCACACACTTAGAACGACAAACCACACACTTAGAACGACAAACCACACACTTAGAACGACAAACCACACACTTAGAACGACAAACCACACATTTAGAACGACAAACCACACACTTAGAACGACAAACCACACACTTAGAACGACAAACCACACATTTAGAGCGACAAACCACACACTTAGAACGACAAACCACACACTTAGAACGACAAACCACACACTTGGAACGACAAACCACACACTTGGAACGACAAACCACACACTTGGAACGACAAACCACACACTTGGAACGACAAACCACACACTTGGAACGACAAACCACACACTTGGAACGACAAACCACACACTTGGAACGACAAACCACACACTTAGAACGACAAACCACACACTTAGAACGACAAACCACACATTTAGAACGACAAACCACACATTTAGAACAACAAACCACACATTTAGAACGACAAACCACACATTTAGAACGACAAACCACACACTTAGAACAAACCACACATTTAGAACAACAAAGCACACATTTAGAACAAACTACACATTTAGAACAACAAACCACACATTTAGAGCGACAAACCACACACTTAGAACAAAGCACACATTTAGAACGACAAACCACACACTTAGAACAACAAAGCACACATTTAGTACAACAAACCACACACTTAGAACAACAAAGCACACATTTAGAACGACAAACCACACACTTAGAACAACAAAGCACACACTTAGAACGACAAACCACACACTTAGAACGACAAACCACACACTTAGAACGACAAACCACACACTTAGAACGACAAACCACACACTTAGAACGACAAACCACACACTTAGAACGACAAACCACACACTTAGAACGACAAACCACACACTTAGAACGACAAACCACACACTTAGAACGACAAACCACACACTTAGAACGACAAACCACACACTTAGAACGACAAACCACACATTTAGAGCGACAAACCACACACTTAGAACGACAAACCACACACTTAGAACGACAAACCACACACTTAGAACGACAAACCACACACTTAGAACGACAAACCACACACTTAGAACGACAAACCACACACTTGGAACGACAAACCACACACTTGGAACGACAAACCACACACTTGGAACGACAAACCACACACTTGGAACGACAAACCACACACTTGGAACGACAAACCACACACTTGGAACGACAAACCACACACTTGGAACGACAAACCACACACTTAGAACGACAAACCACACACTTAGAACGACAAACCACACATTTAGAACGACAAACCACACATTTAGAACAACAAACCACACATTTAGAACGACAAACCACACATTTAGAACGACAAACCACACACTTAGAACAAACCACACATTTAGAACAACAAAGCACACATTTAGAACAAACTACACATTTAGAACAACAAACCACACATTTAGAGCGACAAACCACACACTTAGAACAAAGCACACATTTAGAACGACAAACCACACACTTAGAACAACAAAGCACACATTTAGTACAACAAACCACACACTTAGAACAACAAAGCACACATTTAGAGCGACAAACCACACACTTAGAACAGAGCACACAATTAGAACGACAGCAGACTAAAACATGGTCAGAGCACATGTACTACATGCAGTAGAGACAACTTCACCTTTCTATTACTGTCCTACCTCGCTATTCTGAAATGTTGGACTTATTCTGATCTATGAACTTCATGAGAGATATTTCTGATAGTGTTTCCTGCAGTTCCTAGTGCCTGTTTTACTGTCACTCATTTATAATAGCATCATATGCTGCTTTCTAAGGTGCACTTTAGACAACAAAAGCATGCTGTTACACTATATTTGCATGAAAAGTGCTATAGCAATGAAGTCTGATTGATTCTTTCATGGATTGTGAGTCTTTATGGGGGGTATACTCCATCAGAAGTGTCTGGTCCTGGACAGGCTGAATATGTGTTTCTCTTCACATGTTTAAATGATGTTTCTGACCACCAGGTTTTCACTGCATGTTTGTCCAAACCACTTCATTTCAAGTATAAATGGCCCTTAATTCAGGACATACAGACACACGTTAAGACAGAAGGAGGACCCACCGGAGGGTTACTGTGTCCAGAGACGGAGGTGGAGGGGGTCCAGCCCTGGCTGCCGGGGCTTCTGGGGGCCACAGATACCTGGACAGGACTACAGGCCTGGAGAAGGCAGGAAAGAGGAGATATTATTCATCACATCTGCAAGGAAGCAATCTCTTTTCATATAAGAAATAAATGAAATTCATAGGTTTGTTTGGGCACATGAGGGCTGCAAGAAAGAGTTGGAGAATCACAAACATACAATAAGTTACATTAGTGCTAATGTGAAGTCATATTTCTGACCAGCTAGTAAATGTTAGTCTAATATTTGGCTCTTTAGCTGCGAAAGACTTCACTGTGTTCACGAGACTCTCAGATTCCTATATTTGCAGCAAGATTTTGTTCTCCTCGTAGCGGCTAAACTGCCAGATTGTTCCAGAAACATATCAGTCTGAGCCTTGTTATTCCAATGCTGCAAGAAAACAACTAAAAGCCCACACTTTAAATGTTTTCCTGTGAAGCTGCTCCCACTCCCTCTGCCCTGTTTCTACTCCCTAAACTGAACAAAGCTGCTGCATTCCTAACATCCCATCCCACAGAGTGGACAGACGGAGACGGAGAGGACAGAAAATATCTGCACAACTAAATATGATGCATTAACTCTACCATCAGGAAAACCCTGTCTGTGTGGGTTTAACACTGAGACCAGCAGCCATCCAGAAACATCACCAGGACAAAAGACTCACAATTCAACCCACTAAACCAGAGGGGTCCAACATGAGGCCCGCGGGCCAAAAGCGGTCCTCCAGAGGGTCCAATCCGGTCCTCAAAGTGTAAAAATCCCAGAGAAGATAGTAACTGCTGATTGTAAATTAGTAAAACTATAAATTTAGAATAATTTCTCGACCATGACAAGTTGTTTGGATCAGAAAGTAAAATACTTTTGTCTCATTTTTGTTATATTTTGCAGGGTTTTTTTGTCTTTTTATGCCATTTTGTTTCTCGCTTTTGTCATTTTTTGTCTCCTATTTGACAATTGTCCATTTTTTTGTGGCTTTGTAACTTCTAATTTTTTGTCTCTTTGTTTTGTGTCATTTGTCCCATTTTTTGTCATTTTTTCTCTCATTTTTGTCATTTTGTTTCATTTCTGTAATATTTTGTTATTTTTGTTGCTTTGTGTCTTTTTTCTGTCTGACTTTTGTCACTTGTCTCATGTTTTTATTGTTTTGTTTCTCATTTTTGTCATTTTGTGTTTCCTTTTTGTCTCGCTTGTGTTCTTTGTCTTATTTATTGTCTTTGTTTTTTGCTTTATTTGTTGTTTTCTTTTTTGTCTTTTTTTTGTCTCGCTTGTGTCGTTTGTCCATTTTTTTGTTACTTTGTGTCTCATTTTTCTAATATTTTGTCTTGTTTTTGTTGTTTTTGACTTTTTTTTGTCTGACTTTTGTCATTTTGATCCTCTAGTAAATCCTCTATGGTTCAGTTCCAGGTGACTAAATGTTGTGTTCCTTTGTAGACACTCTGTGATCTGGAAGTTGTAATGTGGAAATGATAAACTGAGGCTGAATGTTGATGAAATTGAACTAATTTTTCTTCAGAAATTTCAGGTTGTTCATGACGTTTGTAAAAAGAAAATCCCAGAAATGTGAACATTTTAGTGCGAGCATGATTGTCTGTATGTGTAGCCCTGCGACAGACTGTTACCTGTCCAGGTGTCCCCTGCCTTCACCTGAGACAGCTGGGATAGACTCCACCCCCCCGCGACCCTGATGAGGATTAAGCGATGTATAGATGATGGATGGATGTGAACATTTTTGCACTAAAACAAAGGAACCATCAGGAGTTGTGGTTATTTATAGGTTATTCTGCTGTGGTTTTACTGGTCCAGTCCACTGGAGATCAGACTGGACTGAATGTGGAACCTGGACTAAGATCAGTTTGACTCTCCTGCACTAGGATTTCCGTACACAGTTTACAAGCGACATTTTTGCACAGACTTTAAATTTAAGGTGCACATATATGGTGGATGAATCCAAAGCGGGATGCAGGATGTGCGTACATCCAGTCCTAATTGCTGCACAACAACGCTGTGAGAATCCACGCAGCGATTTTCTGCCTTCTGCAGGCTGCTGAGAGTCTAGTCGGCCGGGGAGAGCGAGCAAACCCACAGCTTCCTCTCTCACTGTCACAAAGCATCCATTTACAGGCTCGGCGGCGCAGGGTAAATCCAGGTCACCAGTGAAATGTGCTGCTTTGTGATGCATAAACAGAGTTGTAGCTCATTGGCTGTGTGGAGGGGGATCTGCTGGGGACGCTGGCTGAGGAGGACCTCTGAAACAACACCCAGTAACATGACACTCCAGCAAAATGAAGCTAATGTCCTAGCTGTGGTATTTCACAGGAAGGGAGAACCTTTCATTTCTGGTTTCATGCACGGCCTACTTTCATAGAAAACAAAACTTACTGCATTTCAGCCCTGCATGAGAAAGAGCAAAACATGATGTTTGGAGAGTAGATTCCTGTAGTCACACACTAAAATCTATGACTAACATTTAATAATTCATGCTAACAAGGACCGTGCTGTCTCCTTTCATTGCCCTCAGTCAATTTCTTTCCCCAAAACGCCACCGTCCTGCAGAGAACTCCGGTTCTGGGAAGTAAACAAGCATTTATTGAAGCAATAAATAACTAAAAACTCCACATGTGCCAAAGCTCCTCATGATCTCCAAAATTCCCCGAAGTTAGAGGAATTCTCAGAGTAATTTTCTTGTCAGGCTTGAACAGCCGGCAAACAGACAGTTACAAAGCATAAAAAAACATGTGAATGAGGACTAATTTAATTATTCGAGGTGGGCGAGTGTCATTTCAGGTTTTACAGCTGGCTGAGCACAACTCCAGACACCCACACCTCACTAATTATCCTCTGGTCAAAGTAAAGACACAGAACATGCTGGAGACTGGAGGAACCATATGGGCTGTGGGACAAATTCCAAGATATTATAATATTTGTAATTTTGTGTAAATAAGCCACATAATGATCAATACTATAAACAATAAACAGAACTATTTCTATTAATAATTTTCTCTAAATTCCATCAAGACTTTTTGGAAACACCCTGATTCACTTTCTTGCTGAAAGTTCGATGAGAAGATCAACATCATTCAGGTTTTATGCTAAGCTAAGCTAGTGGTTAGATCTGAGAGTTGAGATCTTCTCATCGCAGCAAGAAAGCCACAAAATCTGTTTTCCAAAATCTCCATAAATATATTTAGATTTTTTATGCCAAAGGAAGTTCTATTTGTATAGAAAACTATTTTTAAAAGCACGAATTGTAGTGATGCTCATTAAATGTGGTGCTGTGTTTCCAAACACAGTAAATATATTTTGGTATTAGTGTAACCTCCAGAGTGATCACAGACATCAGTATTAATCAGTTCCAGTAGCTCAAGATCTGTTTCAGGATTAATTATAAAAATGTGTGAACTTTTATCAAAGTCGCTGCTGAAGACAAACTCTTCTTTCTGGCGTTTGATTCAAGTGAAGCTCGACACCCATACTTTATATTTTAGTTTTCATTCTTATTATTTATATTGTGTTCTTTTAATTACATTTGTCTTTTATTTGTTAAGTTTCGCTGTGTTTTATTGTGTGGTATTTCAACTGTGTAGCACTTTGGGCTCCTCGTGTTGCTGTTTTAAAACAGTCTTTATAAATCAGTCTGACTCTAAATTCCAAAAATTAGACTCAAATCAGTCGAGAGGATTTAGCAGCAATCAAACCATAGAATAGCTTTACTTTTCTACTGACAACTAAACAAGGAAAGTATGGTTTTACATAGCAAGGTAAAACCATACTTTCCTTATTTAAAACCATAATTTCCCTATTTAATTGTCGGTATAAAAGTAACGCTATTCTATAGTAAGGAACGACAAAATGAACATAATCCAACTAATGAAACCCTTCGAGACATGAATGTTGTTTTGTATTTCCTCCACCTCAGAGGCCCTTGTGTCCACCACCTTCATGCCAGGTTAACCTGGGCAGCGCCGCCTCGCCCACCTGGTACAGATGCTCTGAGTGGATCTGCCAGAAGCTGCTGGGGGCCGACTGGCTGAGCGGACTGGGCCTGATGGGGCCCGGCCCGGAGCTGGAGTTGGACCTGGGCCGGTGAGCCGGAGGGACCTGGAGCTCGGAGCCTGGAGGAGAACCACAGGAGGCCCAGCTGAGATGAGGGGACGGAGCCGGACCCAGAGCCTGCTGGGGAGGAACCGGGCCGGAGCCGGCGTCCACCGTCTCACAGGAGATCCTGGTGTAGTAGAAGTCCTCCTCCCTCTGGGACTGGTCCGACCCGCTGCTGCGTTCAGGGACAGAGGGAGGGTTTTAGTGTCAGTGAACGCAGCACTCACTGCAGCCCAGACAGAAACCGAGTCAGTGCTCCTCCACTACCTGACATTTTTATTCCCTCCTGTTTTTTTAATGTTGTTTTCCAGCTGAGAAATGTTCTAAAGGTCTAAACTGTCTGGTTCCAGCTCAGACCAATCCGTGCACACGCAATCCTGAAACATTAGAATATCCCTGTAAGACCCAAATATAGATATAAAATGAACAAAAAAATTAAATAAAACAAACCAAAAATTTTATTTTTATATATATATATATATATATATATATATATATATATATATATATATGTATTTGTGTGTGTGTGTGTGTGTAGAAAAAATGTGCAAAAAATATACTAAAATAATTTAAAAAATAAAATAAAAAGATATATATATATATAAACCCAAATATAGAAAAAAAAATGAGCAAAAAATTTGTATATATATATATATATATATATATATATATATATATATATATATATATATATATATATATATATATATATACATAAAAACAGCCTATTTCAGTTTACTTGTTGTTTTCAATAAATTACTTTTTCAAAGTGCTTTTTGTCTCACTCCCTCTTCTTGCTTTTGCATATTGTAGCTCTGCTTAAAACCTCATTAAGGTCCAAATGTGCAAAAGGTAAATTCTAGCTATTTTTCAACTGGTCTTAAGATTTTGATCAGGTCTGTATATATATAAAATAGAAAACAAAATAAAAAATAAAACTGATGTTGTATTTTTGCAGCAGTGGGTTTTACAGGGATATACACAAACCTGAAGTCACCAATGAAATAATTCACTAAAAGAGACCTTATTAAAGGACTTTCTTTATTTTTAGTGCTTTATTAAAACTGCATTGTGTGAAAAATATTACATGAGAATCCTGCAGTTAACAGAGTTAATATATAAAACTGAACCTCAATGCTGCATTTGTGTCTTTGTTTTCTATCAGTGTTAAAGAAAAAAGCCCGTTTAGATTCATTCTTTATAGCTACAGGTTTAGATTTAATAATAATAATAAATTTTATTTATAAAGCGCTTTTCCAAAAACTCAAAGACGCTGTACATAAAAAAATTTATTTTATTTTGGTAATGCTCTTCCTGCTCATGATTCAACATTTAATATTTTCAAATTTCAGACTTTTATTGTGGAAAACGATTCTCAAAGTAATGGACTGTATGAAAATTATGAATAGGGGAGGGAGAATGTTCTGTCAATTCTGGGCAGACAAGGAAAGTGTACTCTGAGCCAAAAAACCTGCTGCCAGGATGTAAAGACACGTTATCTTTTTTTTTTAAATTGGTAAAATGACACTATCAGAGCCAAAAACACAAAGAATTGTCACATTTGAAACTTTCAGACTGAAAGTTTTGGGGGAAAACTTAAATCTAACCTTGATATTGAGACATTTCATTAAAATCCCTTTATTCTACATGTCACTGAAAAATTCACCAAAAAATGACTGTTTGTACCAGATTCTGTAACAAACTAAACCTGATTTGTGACAAAAGTTTGGGTACTTTTAAGCTGAACTGGGTTGAACTGCAGGCAGTGTTTCCACAGAGCAAATAGGACACAATAATTGAAACTCATAAAGATTTAAGTAGTAAAATATCCATATTATGTAGAGTCAACTTTGGGAAGTTGAAAAATGAAAAAATGTTTTTAAATTTTTGTCAAAGCAATAATCACAGATATTCAATTTCTGATAGTTTTTTTGATTTATAGTATTGCATCTTTGTTATACTACACATTATTTCTAGCCCTGGTTGTTCTGTTTCCATAGAGCTGAAGGACTTTATTCTGCAGCGAAAAATGAGCCCACAGTGAGTAAAAATGTGCAAAAATGGGTTCATTAA
Organism: Amphiprion ocellaris; assembly: GCF_022539595.1. Taxonomy (NCBI): domain Eukaryota; kingdom Metazoa; phylum Chordata; class Actinopteri; family Pomacentridae; genus Amphiprion; species Amphiprion ocellaris. Next base: position 36,074,269 of record NC_072777.1, on the reverse strand, counting down.
AATGCACTTTTTAAACGTGTGAAATCTAAATTGTCCTCCTTCCAGAAACCAGCGCCTGATTTATTAAAAAAAAACAAAAAACGCACCAGTGTTTCTGGCCCCTAATAAGAACAGAAGTGATCATACATGCAGATTCAAACATGCGAGACGTCAGCTCACCCCAGATGCAGCACTCGGATGTGTCTCTTTATTCCCACCGAAGACGTGAGAACTTTGCCACAACTGGGCCACAGACACCTGTACACACCTCTGAACGAGCTCTGGAGGAAAAACAAGACAACAGGTCAGGTAGAGGAGACAGGAAAGAAAACACAAAGAAACACAGATTCTCTACTTTAGTCAGACACTGGAGGCTTCCACCACACGGAGCAACAACCAGGGATGTCTGATATCGTTTTTTTAGCTGATAACCGACATGCCGATATTGTCCAACTTCGATATCAACTGATACCGATATCTGTGGGCTGTTTAACTAATTCTAGGTAACATCTCATATTTCCTGCGGTGGAATAAACACGTCAGGCCTCATTTTATTGTGATGCCCCATTGGATGCATTCTCAGATGCAACAAGGCTTTCAGATGGAAACATTGTAAAATAAGAAAACTACTTCAACTGAACTTATGGGAAAAATGACATTTTTTTTTTATTACTACCTGTGGATGTACCTGTGTGTGTACCTGTGTGTGTACCTGTGTGTACCTGTGGATGTACCTGTGTGTGTACCTGTGTGTGTACCTGTGTGTACCTGTGGATGTACCTGTGTGTGTACCTGTGTGTGTACCTGTGTGTACCTGTGGATGTACCTGTGTGTGTACCTGTGGATGTACCTGTGTGTGTACCTGTGTGTGTACCTGTGGATGTACCTGTGTGTGTACCTGTGTGTGTACCTGTGTGTACCTGTGTGTGTACCTGTGTGTGTACCTGTGTGTGTACCTGTGGATGTACCTGTGTGTGTACCTGTGTGTGTACCTGTGTGTGTACCTGTGTGTGTACCTGTGGATGTACCTGTGTGTGTACCTGTGTGTGTACCTGTGGATGTACCTGTGTGTGTACCTGTGTGTGTACCTGTGGATGTACCTGTGTGTGTACCTGTGGATGTACCTGTGTGTGTACCTGTGTGTGTACCTGTGGATGTACCTGTGTGTGTACCTGTGTGTGTACCTGTGGATGTACCTGTGTGTGTACCTGTGTGTGTACCTGTGGATGTACCTGTGTGTGTACCTGTGGATGTACCTGTGTGTGTACCTGTGTGTGTACCTGTGGATGTACCTTTGGCTTTTTGGCAGTAAGCTCCTCCCCCTGCTCCAGCTCCATGTGCAGGCCTTCGTCGGGGCTGCTGTCCATCTCGGTGACGGACGGCGAGGGGGCGGGGCTTATGTTGCCATGGTCCCAGCTCCAGTAGCCGCTGCTGCCGCTGTCGGAGAGCTCGCCGCCGCCGCACTCCATGTCGGTGGAGGAGGAAGAGGCGACTGGAGGAGGAAAAAGTCACAGAGGTGAGACTCCATCATATACAGTCTGTAAAATATATCCCTGAGAGTTTAGATACCAAATATTCTGGGAGGACAGCAGCAACCTGGTCGTTTGGGACCGTTTTGAGCTGTTTGTCCTCCAGAGAACGACAATTAAATGATCAGCATCTACTCTCTTCCCTGTTTTCAGATATGTAGTTTATCCCTTTGCCAAAAAAAACCTAAATAGCAAGAAATCTATTTTCTGCATGTTTCCTTTCATCACGGTTAGCAATTATTAACATAAAAATACATTCGATAACAAAGCAGATGATATGATTTAACCCTCCTGTTGTCCTCATTTATGGGCACCAAAAAAAATATTGTTTCTTTGTCTGAAAAAAAATCCAAAAATTCAGCAAAAAAAAAAAATCCCCCAAATTTGGCTCGAAAATTCTTTTAAATATTTTCAACAAATGAGTAAAAATCTTCCAAAAAAATCCTAAAAATATCTAAAGTGATTCCATATATATCAGTAAAACTTCTAATATTTTCTTTAAGAACATTTACAAAAAAACCAACCAAAATCCAGCGAAATTCGCTGGATTTTGGTTGGTTTTTATGTGAAAGTTCTTAAGAAACATTTTTCACATTTTTTTTTACACCCGTAAATGGAGACAACTGGAGGGTGTTTTGATGGACCCACAGAGCATCCCTAACTGCACTGTTTACCACCAGTAAAGCTGTCAGTTATGATGAACATCAGAGACTGATCAGAGACAGACCTGGTCCTGGATCTGTCTGTGGAGGACTCTGGACCACCGGACTGCAGGACAGGCTGGTGAGGACCATCGCTGCCATGATCTCGTCCATCTCCACCGACTCTGGGCTGCGGAAACTGGAGGACCAATCAAGAGGAACTGATTAGATGTGGTTAGATGACATCACTACGCTGCTACCTGGAGCTCTCCTCACCTGTACGGAGCCTCTCCAGACCTGCTGCCCAGGTGCATTGTGGGTCCCATGCTCTGCAGCGGAGCGGCCAGGTTGGTCCAGCCGGACGTCTTGGTCTTCTCAGCGTGGAGGCAGCTCTGAGCGAACACCTTCAGAGGGAGGGAACATGATGAGCTTCAGCTTAGCGTGTCGCTGTGCTACAACATGAAGCTCCAGCGACTCCCTCCAGACCTGATCTGGGTTAAGCTCTTTGATACGCTGCAGTCGAGCCGCTGCCACCAATAAAGCAGCTAAGAGAACATTTCCTGTCCGTCTGTGACGTCCTGCCTGCAGACGGAGTGATCTGCCAGAGAACCGTACAGAAAGCTGCCAGGATCTGACCGGCAGAATGTGACGTCTGATGTAGGAGAAGAACAACGATCCCGTCTATGTGTTGTTATTGGTCAGGGTTTGAACTTTGTGGGTGTGGCCTTTTTCACTTTAATGCAGGGGTGTCCAACATGAGGCCCGTGGGCCAAAAGTGGTCCTCCAGAGGGTCCAATCCGGCCCTCAAAGTGTAAAAATTACAGAGAAGACATTAGTAAAACTATAAATTTAAAATAATTTCTAGACCATGACAAGTTGTTTTGATCATAAAGTAAAATACTTTTTTCTCTCATTTTTGTAATATTTTGTCTGGTTTTTGTCTTTTATTGTCTGATTTTTGTCATTTTGTTTCTCGTTTTTGTCGTTTCGTGTTTCCTTTTTGTCTCGCTTGTGGTTTTTGTCTCGTTTTTGTTTCTCGCTTTTGTCATTTTTTGTGTCTGTCATTTTTTGTCATTTTGTGTCTCATGTTTGTAATATATTGTCTTGCTTTTGTTGTTTTGTTGTCTTTTTTTGTCTCGCTAGTGTCATTTGTCCATTTTTTTTGTTGCTTTGTAACTTTTTTGTCAAGTTTTTTGTATTTTTTTTATGTTTCAGGTTGTTTGTCTCATTTTTTGTATTTTTTTTCTTATTTTTGTCATTTTGTTTTGCTTTATTCATTTTTTTGTGCATCATTTTTGTCATTTGTCCATTTTTTTGTCGCTTTGTAACTTTTTGTCTAACTTTTTTGTCTTTTTTTGTTTTGTTTTGTGTCGTTTGTCTCATATTTTGTCTTTTTTTGTCGTTTTTGTGTCTCATTTATGTAATATTTTGTCTCGTTTTTTGTCTTTTTTTCTGACTTTTGTAGTTTGTCTCATTTCTTTATTGTTTTGTTTCCTTATTCTTTTGCTTGTGTTTTTTGTTTATTTTTTGTCATTTTGTTCCATTTTTAGTGTCGTTTGTGTAAATTTTTGTTGCTTTGTAACTTTTTTGTCTAATTCTTTGTCACTGTTTTTTTCATGTCATTTGTCTCATTTTTGTAATATTTTGTCTCGTTTTTTTGTGCTTTTTTGTCTGACTTTTGTAGTTTGTCTCATGTTTTGTTTTTTCTTGTTCTTTTGCTTGTGTTTTTTTGTCTATTATTTTGTCATTTTGTTTCATTTTTTGTCTCCTTTGTGTCAATTTTTGTCACTTTATACCTTTTTTGTCAATTTTTTTGTCTCTGTTTTTTTTCATGTTGTTTGTCTCACTTTTGTCATTTTGTGTCTCTTCTGTGTCGTTTTGATCCTACAGTAAATCCTCTATGGTTCAGTTCCAAGTGACTAAATGTTGTGTTACTTTGTCAACACTCTGTGATCTGGAAGTCGTAATGTGGAAATGATGAACTGAGGATGAATGTTGATGAAATTGAACTTATTGTTCTTCATGAATTTCAGGTTGTTCATGATGTTTTGTAAAAACAAAATTCCTTAAATATGAACATTGTTGCACTCAAACATTTGAAGTTGTGGTTATTTATCGGTTATTATGCTGTGATTTTATTGGTCACTTGAGATGAAACTGGGCTGAATGTGGAACCTGAACTAAGATGAGTTTGACTCCTGCTTTACTGGAATGTTCTCAAATCAAATTACACCAATAATATCATGCAAACCTGAATTAGAGAAGCTAAAATCAGCACTTTGAGTGCTGGTAACCGATAGATAATAGAGAGAATCTAGTAAATAACTCCAGAAGTAAGAGGTTCGGTCGTCGCATTGGAGCATCGTCCCTCACCAGAGTCTGCTGCCCATCAGGCCGGTTGTTGGTGGTTGAGGCCTGTTGTTCCAGTGGACAGCCTGCCGTCCCGTCTGGACCGACTCCAGCTCTGTCCTCGGGTCCCATAGCTGCCATGGTGCTGCTGCAACCAGTGAAGGGACTCAGCACAACGTTACGCTCCCTGCAGACAAACAGCAGGAAAATATTTCACTACAACGTCCCCTCAGGATCCCTCAAACCTGTCTAAGTATTCAGTGGCGTGCCCCTTTAAACTGTCAGATTATATCACCTCAATACTCTCAACTACTCCTCCATAAGTGACTTCTGGTGTAAAATCTGCACAGTCTCCTTCTTGAAAACACTCAGAGATGAAGGCTCGCTGTTGTTTCCCCTCAGGAGGACTCGTTTCTAATGAGCCCTCCAGTCAGATAATAAATATTGTGCTTCTCTGGTGGATAAATACGTTGATCTGAACAGACGGCAGCTTGTTGGCAAACAGTCGTTCCATCTTGCATCTCGGGGTCTGACGGAGTAGAGCAGCAGCTCCACAGGAGATCTGAAAATTATTGCAGGAATTCACAGGAAACACAGGATTGGAGTGATTTCTGAAGACAGAGCCGCACCGAAACATGTCGGAAGTTCTGTTCTCTGGTGAAGTACGTGACCGAGAACGCGTTCCACAGACATAATCTGACATTCCACAGGGTACATTCACTGTGGCCTGTCACCCACAGAGGTAAAATGGGGCAATGCTGTGTTCAATGCTGTTGAATAATCCAGACGGGATGTTTGGACGGCTGGGAAGTGTTGATGAGCCGTGATTTGTTGTGTTTCTCAGGTATTCTGGCATCTTTAGGCCGTCAAAGTCAACGAGAACCACAGGGGAAAAAAGGCAAAGAAAAAGAAATCACCAAACAGATCAGGAACAATTATTGATCAACTGATCGACAGAAAGTTCCTCCTCAGATTCTGATAGATTAATAATGTTCAGAAAAAATAGAAATTTGTTTGAGGATCTTTTGTGTTTCCACTGTTTACAGACCAAAATAAGCAACTATAAGGGCTCTGGAATAGTGTGAAGGACATTTTTCAGAAAAGAATGGATTGAAGAAATGTTAAAGAAAAAAAAACAAATGTCAATAAATGCATCACAGATCACAAACAATTAATTGATTAATCAATTAATCGACAGCCAGAGAATTACTTCTCAAATTCTGTCAATAAATTAATCATACTGAACAAAAAAATGAGCTGTTTTAAATTCTCAAATGATCTTTTCTAAGTTTTACAGTTTACCGGGAAAAATAAGCAACTAGAAGGACACAATTTTCATTACTGTTTCTAAAAATAAATCAAATAGTCAATCAAATACTGCACTTGAATGCTATAAAGTAATATTAATAAGAATAATGCACATATACACAGAAAACAAATCATTTAAAAAAAATAAAGTGCAATATATCAGAAAACATTAACTGATTAATCAGTTCCATTAATGAGTTCACAGATAATTATTCCTCAAATAATCATGTTTTAGATGATAGCAGCTATAAGGATTATAATAATGTGCAAATAACATGATTATTTATAAACTATTTTATCATAAAAATATCACACAGATAAAAAATAAGAACTTTAGAAAACACGTTTCTGTTTCAGATTTTTTTCCAAAATAAACATTTTTCATTATTTTTTATTCAATTAAAAAGTATTAAACTCACCAAAAATTATCACTTTAGGTACGAAAAAGTAATACTAATAATAATAATAATACTAATAATAATACTTGTATCATTTACTCTGTTTTAATTTATATTTCTGTTCATTAAATTTATTTAAAATATATCTAGAAAGACAAACAAGTCATATAAATCAGTACCTGAACGCAGCTACGCTTTAAATCGTATTTATGCTCTTTAATACTGCATATATTGTGTACTCTACTGCTGTGTTCAGTTCACTTTGGTGAATAAGGGGATTATTTACATGTGGAACCTGTTTACCCCTTGGAAACCTCCTCCTGACGGTGTTTTAGACTCTAAAGCTCAGTTCTCCACTTATTCCAGCGCACCTGAACGCAGCGCAAAGCCTGATTTTCCCTCCTCTCCTCCAATCAGCGCCGGGCTCCAGTAGTAAACAAGCGGCACTGTGTGGGCGGGACGAGGCTGCTGATTGGCTGCGGCCTGCTTCCTCCAGTACACACCCCCGTTCTGACAACGTGTTCGGACACGAGTTTGTCCGGGAGGGACTGAGCTGGACGAGGATCCGGCTGAAAATAACCCCAGTTTAACACCAAGTAGCGTAAAGGCGCAAAGAAAACGCCAAATTACGCACAAGACGCAGAGCGTAGAGAAGATTTAAACATGAAGGCGCAGTCTGTGTCCAACGGGGCTGTTAAAACCAACAACAGCAACAAACAAGTATCATAACAAATAAATGCAGTTTAGCTCCTATTTTAGATGCGTAAAAACGCGCATTTTACTATAAGGCGCTAAAATTCTGGAGTCCCTGGATGTGCGCTGCTGCAGTTTGACGCAGACGATGGTTAAAGCTGGAAATAAAGCCATGAGCAGTTATTATAAATAAATATAAAGCTGAATTGTTTCTGATCATGCTAACTGCTCCTCATCCCTCCGCTTCATCACTGATCTCCACCCGGCGACGCAGACTGAGATCCGGTGAAACTCCCCCGTCCCTCCCCCCAGCTCACACCGCTCACAGAAAAACAACATTCTCCGCCGTGTTTTCTGCGCAAAAACCGCGGCTCCGGAAGGCGTAAACGGCGTCTTTCTACTCACTCCGTCGGCTGGAAAGCAGAAGCTCCGTCCCGGTCCGAGCTGCAGCCGCGGGTCCGTCGCTTCGCCCTCACTCCGTCCCGCCGCTCGCCGGCTCCTGGTCGGTCTGCCTGCCGGAGGAGAAAGGGGGTTGGTCGGTCGGATACGCGCCTACGTGTGTCTGCTCGGCCGACCAATGCCGGGGGTGACAGCTGGGCAGAGCGCACAGATATCAGCCCGCAGCGCGCCGTGCACAAAAGGATGATGTAGGTGAGGGGTTACCAGAGCATCAGCAGCAGCATCCACTCTGTCTGTCTGTCTGTCTGTCTGTCTGTCTGTCTGTCTGTCTGTCTGTCTGTCTGTCTGTCTGTCTGTCTGTCTGTCTGAAGCACTCACTGATCTGTGTTTGTGCATCTGATGTGCATCCATCACATGAATCCTGCCCTCATAAAACACAAATAACACATGCAAATGATAGATTTTTTTTTTCATAAATATGCTCTTTGGTTCAGTATCTTCCTGCATCCCAAAAAAACAATTCTGCAATTATTATTTTGCACCAATGTGTTTACATATTCCTTTCTAGCTGTAAATATCTGTAAATACTGTGTTATATTTGTTTATATTACAACTATTTTTATTCCCCTATTCTTTTTTCTTTAGTTTCTTTTTTATTATTATTGTCTTTCCATGTTCCCAGGGCGACACCAGCAGCCCAAACCAAATAACTTGTATTTGGCCATTAAAGCTGATTCTGCTTCTGATAATACTGCAAATGTAATCCAATTTCCAACAGTGAAATATTATTAAAATTGCTCATATTCTCAGTCAAACATCACGATCCACTCGTCTGAGTCTTCACAGGACGTTTTAATATCAGAGTTTCTGTCATTAATCCAATTCAGACCAAGAACTGCCTCCTTAAATCTCCATGAACAAATGAAAACAGCTCAGAAACTCCTGGAATCAAACTGCTGACACCATTTCATGCAGTGTATCAACCCCCAGCATCACATGAGAAATTGCCTGCATGGAGATCAAACAGTGTTTTCAGTGTGTGTGTGTGTGTGTGTGTGTGTGTGTGTGGGTGTGTGTGTGTGTGTGTGTGTGTGTGTGTGTGGTTTGAGAGGCCGGATTAGTGTCGGCTGTCTGCACCCTCTCCAGCAGACATCCAGTCAGCAGGGATTTTAGGGTCTGAGAGTAGCTGAGGCCTGTAGTCCCAACCTGATCCTAAACCAGGCACACTCCTCCCTTTCTTATTGCACTCGTTAACGGCACCAGGTAGCTTTTACTGGACCAGCTAGAACGACCACATAGCAAACATTTACAACGACTTGAGGGCAGTTGGTTTTTACAGGACAATGTGCTGTTGAGCAGCGGAGAGGAGTGCTAGGAGACGACCTTCTGATGTTCAGCTTTAGCATGGTGCTAATCTCTGCAACATGCATGTAATACATCAAGCAAACACACATGTAGTGGGTATACATGCATATAAACATGTATATGCAAGTGTTAAACTGTTAACCCTCGTGTCGTCTTGCGGGTCAAAATTGACCCGTTTAAAGTTTGAAAATGTGAAAAAAAAAAATTTTCACAGTGAAACTTCTGATGTCCACATTTTCAACATTTTTGGGAAATCTCTGAACATTTTTTGGGGAAAAAAAGAAATGTTAAAAATGTTTCTTAAGAACATTCACATAAAAATCAACCAAAATCCAGCGAAATTCACTGGATCTTTGAGCCCACATTTACAAAAAATCAACTGGTGACGTTTTCTGACACATCTGCAGCTAAATGCCATAGTGATACAAAACAAACTATTTAGAACAGTTTATAATATGACATACTAGATCACAAAAATAATTTAAAAATAGCTGAACTGACATAATGCACTAAGCAGGCATGACAAACTACCACAAAAATAAAAGCATGTGTAGATAGCCTAGTTCTGGAGTTTTAAGGTGGTTCTACTAATATAACCATGACAAAAGATTCATTTGGACAAATTTCTCATTTTCTGGCCCTTAATTTTGGACACCAAGTGAGTAGTAAAAAGATTCAGTGTTGTCCTGGATGGGGTAATTATACAGACTAAAGCCTTTTTTTCCTACCAGGCTGTGAAATTATTTATTTGTGCTGTAAAGTCTGTTTATGGGCTCTGACTCACCTTTAGAACCAGCCCCATGTGGTCATTTAAGGAACTGCAGGTTTGTTTTTTTTGGTCTGTATTTTACAGTTTGCTGCTGGTTTCATCAGATTCCACCAAAATATGCGACATCACTTTTCCCCGCTGATCCTCGCCCACTTTTTACCAGTGAGAATCCAGTGAAAACACAAATGCAGAATACCTCATATGAAGTAAACCAAAACTGTCTAAACTCAAGCTGGCGACGTGAGTTTTTTTTGCTTGTCAAAAGAAGCTGACATAAAAGGCTTCATGGGTTTTTAGTGTACAGTAGCAAGAAAAGCAGTATCACTGACTTCATTGTTGCCTCTCTTGGGTGTGTTTTATTTAAGCAGTTCAGTGGAGAATATGGCAACGGATGGCATGACAACAGGCATTACAAGAATGACGACTCCACCCTGCTTTAGGCCTTGAGACCTTTAGTTCTCTTTCAGTCCTGCCACTCCTGTCTTATCACCATCGCTCAGTTTGTGTAGAATAAAGGTAACAGTATAGTGCACACTTTGTTCACACTGACCAGAACAAAAAGAGAGAGATAAAAAAGAACAAATAAAAACTGAAATCCCTTCATTGGAAATAAAAGGTCAGAAAAATCCCAATATCAACACAAACAGCACAGAACCAACAGTATCTTCCTCTATCTTCTACCCAAAACTCCACTGCATGCATCTGAACATGAAAAGGCACCAGTTTGACATTTTTGCAAAGCAAGAATGTAGTTTTCTTGCCAAAAGTTAGATGGCAATACTGATACCAGTCGGTTAAACAAACAAAAAAACCCCAGCTAAAATCAACAGCTGCTTAGCTTAGCTTAGTTAAGTCTTCTGTGTTAAATCCCAGGAGTAAATGCAGGAGGAGTTGAGTTTACAAAGAGTTTTGTGTTTTTGGTTGGGTTCAATGACTTCTTCATCAACAATGTTGTAACGATGAGACTCCAGGAAGTTACTGCAGGCCAAGAAGTGGTCACAACACTGTAATCAGGTATATATCTTGGTATTGTGGTGAAGAGGAACCTCTTGATTTGCTGATTGTCTGTCCACATTCCAACCTGTACCAGTGGTCATGACCTTTGGGTAGTGAATGAGATGGCAAACACAAACAGCTGAATGGGTTTGCTTCATCAGGTGGTTGGACTCAGCCTCAGAGATGGGATGAGGAGCTCAGATATTCAGAGGGCCTTTGAGTAATTGTTGTGAAAAGGCGCCAGCTGAGGTGGTTTTGGCATCTGAGTCCTTCCTTTGGAGGTTTTGTGGTCACATCCGACTGGGAGATGTTTCAGGGTAGACCCAGAAGTTGCTGGAGGGATTATATGTCTCATCTGGCCTATGAACACCTCAGGATCCACCAGGATGAACCGGAAAACATCTCCATAGAGAAGGATACCTGGAAGGCCTTACTTAGCCTGCTGCAACCCAAACTTGGATAAGCAGAAGGAAACGGATGGATGTCTGTAACCTGTTCATTTGTGCTGCTACCTGTCTTGGTCTTTTTAAAGACGTTCTTTATCTCAAGGAAACTTTTTCTGGTTAAATTAAAAACCAAGAGTCTTTATGTTAAGCTACCATGTCCTGCTTTATGGGTTGGGATGAGAATCTTTAAGTTCTGTCAACAAGAAAGTATAGTTTCCAGAATGCTGAAGTAAAAACTAAGAGTGACTGTTTTGGTCCTTAAATTGCTGTCTTATATTGTGTTATACTCAGTGAAAAGCTACATGACAGTAATCTGATCAGCTCCTAGTACCAGGTTTGTTTCACAGTGGAAAGTAGTCATTTCCTAACTGGGTCTTAATTCATCTGCATCCTGAAGAGAGCAGGGTGTCCTATCATACCAGTCACAAATGTAAAAATCACCACGAGTAAGCACCAGTCAGAGTTAAATTAGCTGAAAGACTAGACAAGTAAGTAATCAACCCCTTTTAATAGCTCAAGTCCAAGTTTTGCGTTTGTGATTGCAAATTTTCAGACCCTTACGGTGAAATCAATCCAGACGGTTGTACATGTTTGAATGTGATCAGTGTACTTAAACTATGGAGGTAAGGAAAGAAATGTCAGATAAATTCAGAATACAAGCTATAAGTTAGAGAGAGTTCAAAAGAAAAAGGTTCCTCCTCTAAACCTCTATCCAGATAAGTGAAGGCCCGTCGTGATGAGGAGAAGGTGTGGATGGTAGCTCCAGCTGGCAGACAACGAGGCCAGCTTTCCCTCCTACCCTTCCTCTCCTTTTCCATCCATCTGTCCGTTTGGGACAAAGTCAAGTGTTCCTGTTCGATGGGATGTTGAGCACGGTTTGTCCCCCTTCATGCTGGTATTGTCTGTTTTCTGTGGTGCGTTTGTCATGTTGTGCGGTTAGTGTTCAGGGCTGTGGTTGGCTGGTTGGCTGGTTAGTGGGTCGCTGCATGGGGCCTCTCCAGAGTGTTGGGTGGCATGGCTCTGTGGTCCCTCCATGTTGTTGTCCCTGGGTCTGGAAATAAGAGAAATGTCAGTGAAATGTAAAGGTTTAATTGAAATTTCACTTCCGTTTAGGGAGAACTCACCAACAGCTATTCCTGACTTTGTTGCAGCGGTTCCATTGGCTCCTCCTGCTCCTCCATCAGTCTGCTATGGAAAAAGACAAAACGTGTTAAAAGCACGACAAGCTGTTTAAATATTTAATACTTTACATATACCAACAATGTCATTTTGACTGGTTGTAATTACACTGTGACTCACCAAACTTCTTATAAAGGATATCTGTAACGTCATTCTGACCAGTTAAAGTGACAGAAATATCTTTAATTCAGACATGACTTGTTAAAATAGCAGTTGCACATATCAAAAATGTCATTAGTGTTACCCAAATTGTTGCTTCCTATTGGATATTGGTCCAGAAAAGCATTTGAACCGTGTTAGCAAGACTAAATGCTGTGATGGTTAAGATTGTTTAAAAATGCTGTGTAATAGAAAGAGCTCATCAGCAACGAGTTGGTGGAAAACAACAGCTTTGTTCATTTGGGACTTCTGGTTGAAATGAACTAGAAGCTTCTGGCATAACATCTATACCAACTACAGCTATGTGGAACACCTTAGCCTCAAGTCAAAACTTTTATTCCGTATCTGCAGTTACACTTGGACTGGGCAGAATTCTAGCTTGCCATTTCTGCAACGTCATGATTCTAGTTAAAGAGATCTGCAGTGTAATCCTGACTAGTTCATAGGACCATGTAGATGTAGCTGAAGGTAATTCAAGATATCTTAAACTAGAACTAAGATTTGTAAGAAATTAATGTAGATATCTGAAAATGTAATTAGTAATAGTCAGAATTTATATGCAGATATTTACATTTTGGATATATACCACTGAGTTATACACATGAATGGCAAACGTGACATCTGTTTTTATGGAAGAGGAACTGAAACACAGATAAATGCAGTCCATATTCAGTTAAGCTATTATATGTTAAAACAGCTTGGCATATATATTACACGTTCAGTATATGTAGGGACAGGGAGGAGCTGTCTATACTGTAGGCTATGTGTGTAAATGCTCAATAATATGCTCAAGCTAACAACTTTTCAGTCTCTTTTTGATGCTCACAACTGAGAAAGGTCAGAGGTTTTTGTACTGCTCATGTTTAAATGACAGGCAGCTGGAGAGGCTGAACTTTAAAGCCTGTATTATCATTGTGAACAGTTTGTAAAAGTTCTAAATTTAGACGTTCAGGATGCCGAGGTCAGCACAGTAGATGCTAATGTAAATGTTTATTCACGCTGCAGGGATGTTAGCATTAGGGGCTGCCACCTTCATACATAATTAGATTTACCTCCACAATCATATACTGCTTTATAGACTGATTGTCAGATATACCGTAGTTATGTCATACGGTCTAATCTGATATCTTAATGAATGGGGATGTTATTTCCAATGCAGACTGCTCAAGCTTACTGAAGCTGACTTATCTTCATCAGTTAAAAATGAAACGGGTCTGATCTGCACAATTATGTGTGATTCTATTATTGTAGAAGAAAAGTTGTGGTAGTTTAATATCTTAAACCATTAGAGGTGCTTAGTTTAAGCATCATAATATTGGGGGGAAAATGCCATTAGGTATAGTCACTTACTTGCAGCTTTGATTCTGTATTTAATGATTTTACCCAAAAAACGCCATTAGCTCAAGCCCCTCATTCAAGATAATAAATGATTTTACCAATTTAGCTTAAAATGATCCAGTATTCAGAGATGTAGAGTTTTCTCTGTTTCGGTTTGCCAGATTTTTCAGCTGATCAACAGAATACATTAGGAGCTCATTAAGCCTGAAATCATACGTTTGGACTGCTTGTGCAGAGCTGTAAAGGTAAACAGGGTTTATACTGTTCTGTCTGGTTTTCTTCTACGTATTTCAGTTCTACTTTAGTCAGTTTTTGTGTGTACATCTCAATGCAGCTACCACTAATTCCTTTGAGCAGGCTTTCTATGATGGCAGGTGAATCGCTTTTATATTTAATATTTACATAATTTATAGTATAAATACTGTTGCCTGACACTTTGTACCCTTCAGTTGTCTCAAAACATACAAAGTATTTTGTATTTGCTGCTAAAGACAGGGAATATTATTTTACAGATGTACAGTCTTGACTGAAGCTTATCAAGAATACTTGCCACATTTTGAAAGCTGCTTTATGCCTGGTATGCAAAAACACCCATCAGACTGTAATAAAGTAAGATCATCGTCCACAGCGCAGGAAAGTAACAGCATCCAGAGTAGAACAAAACTCATCTTCACATCCAAAAATGTTATTTTTCTGTAACAGACAGACCAACAGTTTACTCCAGTCATGCCTGTGGTTGTGTCCTACTGTAGGTCTCTTAAAGCTTTCAAGGTAAACGGTTGAAGATACAGTTGCAGCTATGATTTTGGGTGGAGGATGCTTTTTTTTCTTGCGTCAAGATGACATGATACAGTTTGTACATTTAGTTTTCTAATATTGATTACTGATTTGGTGATTTTGCCTTTTGTGTCTCATTGCTTATGATTTTGCTGTCAGTTGGATCAGTCTACATATCAGTCCACATTATGTAGAATAATACTATTGTCTAAGTTAATTGGAGTATATTATTCTGCATTTTAACATCTTAATTCCACCAGACATTTTAGGCATCATGCATGAGCAGCACTTCTTAAAGTAGCCGATAATCTCTTCCTGATGATGCATAAATCAGCCTTAATCCTGTAATCCAGTACTGAAAACACCATACAGTTACATTTAAGTTATTTCAGTACAATCACTTTTATAGACATGTTAATGTGGGTTCTGTTATCTCTGTAGCTTAACTGAAATCAGTTCTATTTTAGATTGCTGATTTTATATGTGTAAGGATTTTTTAGTTTATTTTATTCAGATTACAGCATAACTGCTTCTACATGTCTCTTCTAAACATTTCTTTTCATCGCCAGTCTGTGTTTGATGCATTTCTTTCACTTGATCCCATTAATTCTTCTGCAGAGTGTACAACAGTGTTGATGCTTCATTTCATTTGACTCTTAAGATTTTGTTGTGATTTTTAGACCCCCAGATAAAGTCTCTAAAGGAGACCAAGATTTTGCTTTTGACAGTTTAAGTCCCAGAAATTTGTGATGAGGTTCAGGATCATTTAGTAGTTCAGTAACTTTACACAGCTTCATAAAAATACAGTTAAAAGTTAAAGCAAAGCGCTATGGATTGTTAATTTAACCGCATTATATATAATCGTTATCTATTATTATGGATTTTCGTATAATGTGTTATGAGTACATTATACTGTTGCTGTCATGTTCAGAAAAATAATGTTTGTGATCTTTCATAATATCCTTACAAACGAGTTCTAATACTGTTTGGCCAAAGCTCAGTATAATAATTAGACATAGACATTCACTGATGCTTTAATCCATTTTCATTTGTCTCATTGGTTTGCATGGTTTGGATCTAATGAAGCTTCTCCACCACCTTTCTTACAATCAGTCACTTATTGCTCCTAATTGGAAGCTAATGGACTGCAGTAGATGCTACATGCTACATTTAGCCACTGGACTGTAGTCTATAACAGAAGATGGATAGAGAGAGAGGAAAATGAAAAGCAGTGAGGCAGTTCTTACCGTTGTTCCGCTCACATCATAGGCGTTGCTGCTGCCCCTGTGGATGACAAGAAAGTAAATGAAGTGTCCTGATAGTCTGTCATTTCTATGTGCAGTTTATTTGTATGGAGCGAAGGTTCATACGGCGCTATTTACATATGTAATGTTGATTTATGGCTCAAAACTCTGTCCTGTTCTTTTTCTAAATGTTTCCACCCTTTTAAAGTAAGATTTATGGTCCTAGTTGATGTAGGAACACCAGGCCCTTTGATCACAGTCGTTCATAGATGTTGTTTTCCTGCCCTCAGAGCTCTCCTGTGCTGCTTCACTGCTCCATTCAACAATCCAGAACACTCCTTTTTATACCCAAACGTAGCTGTAGTGAATTACACCTGACCGGCTCAGCTGATCAGGTGGATGTCTCATTCAGCTGCTTAAGTTCAAGAAGGACTCTATTTGGCCAAACTTCCATTAAACTGCAAAACAATTTCAGGTTTATTTGACATCTATGCAACTCGTCTGAAAGTTGATTCATTTTTCAGCATTTGAAATTCATCTTAGAAGACTTAATTTGGAATTTTCTTTACAAAGACCCTTATTGATTGTCTATTTGATTTGACAAGACTTGAGACTTGACTTGAAACTTGCATTGACAAGAGCTGTTTATTAAAGGAAACTGACTTCGAAGGAGTTGACAACTAATTTGGACTTGGGTGATATTGTGATAACTTCTCAGTTTGACCAGATATGTGAATTACACAGAACTTGAGTTGTCAAGTTTTTACTCTGAACTTCAATTTGTTTTTACAACACATGTGACTTAACTGTCTCTAAAGAACTTGAGACTTGACCAAGATTGGTCTCAACTGGGACTTGAGTTATGCCTCCTCAGAAACCAGCATTGGTACAAAAACAAACAACACAGTGGACTGCCATTGACATTGCAGCTGTGAGATCACAAATCAAAGTCTTTCTTCTACTATTCTTTAAAGTATTCTTTGATACAACTCTGCACCACGTCTGTCTAAACCACTGACTGTATATAAAAGATGAACGGAGCCTCCATTGGACGACAGCGTCTGTAGGACACAACACACCTGTCAGACACCAGGCAGCCACACCCTAAAACACACCCCGCTCAGTCACTGTTTTACTTTAAAGTAGGTCAATACTTACAGAATAAACATCCTGCTGTGTTGAATAAGTCATTAATCTAGAAACTGAGATCATAAAGTCATTGGGAAAATTATTTCTGAGGTAATAAAACAAGTTAGATGAAGAGTCAACGTCTAAATAAACTGACTTCTTTTAACAACCAGAAGTGTTGCCGTCTGCTGGCTGTTAGAGAGAATGCAGGTTTACTCCACTTCTGCATTGGTAAAACTTTTCATACCCGGAGGCTGTCTGTCTTTCATATATAATCCATAGTCGGTCTTAACTTAGTTGTACACTAGTGGATGACTAGATAGCCGAGTGGTTCATTACCACAGCGAGTCATAGTTCCAATCCCAGTTGTCCAGATCTTTCCTGTCCTCCTCCTGCTCTCTTCCCTTCTATATCCCTCATAGAGTATCTGTCTGTGGTGAGCTTGGCTGAAGCAGTGAAGTATTTTAGCGGTTAGCACTTAGCATTAGCATGTAGCACTAGCAAGTTTGGTGAGCTGGCTTGTATAGTTTCTTTGTCAGTGGTAAGTTTGCTTTGGACATGGTAGTTGTCTTGCAGCTAGCACTAGCATTTAGAGTTAGCACTAGCAGGTTTGGAGAGTTTATAAGTAGAGTTTCTTTGACACCTTTTAGCAGTTGGTACCAGGTATTCAGCATCTAGCACTAGCTCACTGGTAGCATGTGGTCCTTACACTGGAAAAAATGCCCCTCTCAAAACAAGAAAAAAACCTATTTCAAGGAAGTTTTACTTTGAAATTATTTAAAAATGGCTTGTAAGATTTCTTGAAATAAGATATGATATTTAGAATATTAAGATCTTAAAATTAGCTGGGAAAACTTATTTTAAGCTCTATTTTTCCAGGATTGTCAAGCTTAGGTGTCTTAAAATAAGCCAGATATGCTAAAAAATAGCAGTTTTTCACTCAAAAATAGATTATTGCTTTCATGTAACCTCCTAATTTGAGATGTATTAACCCTCCTGCTGTCTTCATTTACAGGCAGCAAAAAATATCGTTTCCTTGTCTGAAAAAATTTCAAAAATTCAGGGAAAAAATTCCCCAAATTTCTGAAAATTTGCAAAACCTTCAGGAAGAAAATTCCAACAATTCCTTAAAAGTTTCCCTGAAAAGTTTTATTGAAAAAAAAAAAAGCCCCCAAATTTGGCAAGAAAATTCTTGTAAATATTTTCAAAAAATGAGTAAAAATATTCCAAAAAATTTCTAAAAATATCTAAAGTGATTCCATAGATATCAGTAAAACTTCTATTGTTTTCTTTATGAACATTCACATAAAAAATCAACCAAAATCCAGTGAAATTCACTGGATTTTCTTTGATTTTTTTGTGAATGTTCTTAAGAAAAATTTTTGATATGTCTTTTTTCCCACCAAAAAATGTTCAAAGATTTCCCAAAAATGTTAAAAATGTGGACATCAGAAGTTTCACTGTGAAAATATATATTTTTTCCACATTTTCAAACTTTAAAACGGGTTAATTTGACCCGCTGGACGACACGAGGGTCAAACTTTTTTTGAGGTTTCTTGTAAAGTTCAATTGAAAATAAGATAATTTCAAGATTGTTTGACTTAACAAGATATTTAAGAGGCATTGTCTCAAAACAAGTCCCTCCATCTGCTGAAATGTCACTTGTTAAGTGAATTTATCTTAAATTGAGTGAGATGAGACATTTTGACTAAAAGTAAGACAAACAGACTTGCTAAGATGTGGAGTTCTTGCAGTGCATCTTTTTCAATAAAGACACAAAGATGTACCCGCTCTGCCCCTCGCCAGCAAACAAACAAACACACATTTCACCAGTGTGTAAATATACAGACAATCCTCTGAGTTATGAGTTATTTTTCCTGTCTACCACTACAGTGTTATTCCAGTTTCATTCCTCTGAATGAACAACAATCTGTGGAATGTGCCAGAGATAAGACTGTTGATCCTCTTCGTCACTGTCACTGGTATGTTTGGTGTGACAACTACAGAAATGAGCGTACAAACATGAACGTGCACACTCTGATGTCTATTAAAACACCCTCATGAGTGTGCACACTCGCACACACATAGAGCTGTCACTGGGACCATCAGTGCAGATTATAGAAGTAGAACGATCGAAGCCCAGCCCATCTGGCTCGACTACCTCTACTTTAACATCATATTCGTCTGCTGCTTCCTCTTCAAACAGACAACACCCTTCATCAGATACCACCCATCGGGTCTGATGAGTCCCTGCTCTTTGCTTTTGGAGAGTGATGAATAGCAATTAAAGCCTTGTGGGGACAGAAAAATGAATCAGTCAACGTACTGAGCTGCTCCAAACAGGAGAGGACTTGTTTTGTTCTGGGTGGCAGCGCAGGTCACCATTACTCATACGCTGGGTCACAATGGTCCTGAATTCCCTGAATTGTCTTTGAGTGAATCGCAGTCAGGAGAGCATTTTAAGTCGCTTTATATGTTATAGCCCACTGGAGGAAAACAGACATGATTCAACGCAGATATAGGAATACTACTGTCACATTTTAGTGTTGCTTTTCTCTCACCTTTTACACTGGGCACACAGGGCGAGGAGGGTGATGCTGAGGACGAGGAAGACGATGAGGGAGATGATACCCACCTCTGGGGAGGAAAACCACCCCAGCGTGCCAACCATCCCTAACGGAGCCATTGTCCTAGTGCTCTAAAGAAGAAAAAGAAAGCAAAATCCATGAACAAACACCGTGTATTCTGGTAATGTTTCCTATTAAAGACAATCCCAATGATGTCTAGTAAACATACAGCATCTTTCATAACAAGTCCTTATAAAGATTAATAGTTCCACACAGTAATAGATAAAAGGACTTACACTGTGCTGCTTTGCTCTTCTCTAGCTCTTCCACCGACTGCTGTCAGTCCTTCAGCTGCCTCCTCTTTATGTGGCATTCAGACCAGTTAGGGAGGGACTCTTTGCACTGGTATCCTGTCTGTCATGAAGGAGGTGCTGACACCAGCCCATAAACAGCCCTTTGTGTTGTTTATCATCTCCCAACTACGTCTGCACCTGAGTTCTTCAGCACCTGACATGCCTGTGGCTTCCAGGAATGTTGGAATGCATCTTTTAGTCGAACATAGTGGCACAGTGACCTGAAAAGATGCATCATCAATAGGAAAAAAAACAAGAAATCAATGCAAAAAGTTGTTTGAACTGACTTATAATCCACATTTAAGGTGGGTGAACCAGCCGCTGATGTTAATTCATGTGCGGACTGTTGGTTTCTGTTGGAGAAAAGCTAATTCAATACGCATTTAAACAATATCTCCCTCTAGCATCCGTTTACATGACTGCAGAAAACTGGCAGCTCTTACCAAGCCAAGGATAATTTCATGCTCTTTTCTTGATACATTTTATTTACGCAGGCTTCTTTGAATCCCTAACAAACGTTTTATGTAGTATTGCTGCTAATAATCAGGCCGTTTTCCCGGTCTTATTGAGATATTTAAACTCCAGATAATCTGTAAATATCCAGAAAATACGCCCTAAAATACGCTGCTGCTGCATTAGTTTCTCTAACTTGCTCTGCACTGACAGCTGATTGGCTCTGGCCACTGAAATTATTCTCACAAGGGAGGAATTAAAGTAAAACAGGATCTTTCTTGTAATGCGGGGCACGACTCGGGTCTGGATGCAGACTGGGACCAGTCCAATTAGATTACTGAACTTCTGAGGTGCAATTTCACTTCTGCACATAGAAGTTAGATAGATAGATAAATCTGGATGGCTGCTTTTGGCCTGCAGGCCTCATG
Source organism: Amphiprion ocellaris (assembly GCF_022539595.1). NCBI lineage: Eukaryota > Metazoa > Chordata > Actinopteri > Pomacentridae > Amphiprion > Amphiprion ocellaris. The sequence goes on along the minus strand of NC_072777.1, from coordinate 36,053,771 downwards.
TTGGACACCCCTGGTCTACTGGCTCCAGACAGATTTAAGAATTAATCTTATGATGGCATTTTGTAAAAATGTGAATAAGCACACCTGCTGAGTGGTAATAATAGTTTTAGTTTGTCTGTTTCTTCTCCTCATCCCAGCTGATCCTGGTTCTTCCTCTTAAATTTGATTTATTTTCTTCCCACTGTCACCAAAATGCTTCCTACAAGGATCTCATGTGGATTTGTTGGGCTTTTCCTAGAATACAGGGGTGTCCAACATGAGGCCCGTGGGCCAAAAGTGGTCCTCCAGAGGGTCCAATCCGGTCCTCAAAGTGTAAAAATTCCAGAGAAGACATTAACTGCAGATTGTAAATTAGTAAAACTATAAATTTAAAATAATTTCTAGACCATGACAAGTTGTTTTCATCATAAAGTAAAATACTAGATTGTTCATTGTTGTTTTGAGGTTTCGTGTCTCATTTTTGTAATATTTTGTCTTGTTTTTGTTGTTTTTTGTCTTTTTTGAAGTAAAATCCTCTATGGTTCAGTTCCAGATATCTGTGACTAAATGTTGTGTTCCTTTGTAGACACTCTGTGATCTGGAAGTTGTAACGTGGAAATGATAAACTGAGGTTGAATGTTGCTGGAATTGAATTTATTTTTCTTAACAAAATGCGGAGTTGTGGTTATTTATAGGTTATTATGCTGTGATTTTACTGGTCCGATCCACTGGAGATCAAACTGGACTGAATATGGAACCTGAACTATGATGAGTTTGATTCTCCTGCTATAATACATGTAATATTATAAGGTTTTGACCTTAATATGTGATGTGGTCTGAGGTGACTTCTGTTGTGACTTTATTGGTAAAATGAATTGAATAGATGCAGATACACGTAGAAAAGTTGAAGCTGGGGAGGGATTGCATTGATGTAGCAGAACACACACATCCAGCCCTTACTCTGTTCAAACGCACCTCTTTGGTGGGAATGACACCGAGCAGCTCCCACGCCCATTACTTGTTCAACAGCCCCATTATGTCATAATCATCTCCTGAAGCCCTGAACAACAATCCATACCTCCCCGCAATTTTCATTTGCTCCCTTTGCTGAGATCCGTGTGAGGTTTTCCAAGTTGCTCAAAGCAGAATCAATAGTCGCTTTTTTTCAGCCCAATTTCAAATATCTGAAACAGTATCCTGAAAGCACAATTTACTCAAACAGGAATGAATCCAGTTAACAGATAAAGGCTGTTTGAGGGCAAATTGAAAAAATAATAACCTTCCTGATGCTACTTTAGTTAACCCTCGTGTCGTCCTGCAGGTCAAAACTGACCCGTTTTAAAGTTTGAAAATGTGGAAAAAAATATATTTTCACAGTGAAACTTCTGATGTCCACATTTTCAACATTTTTGGGAAATCTTTGAACATTTTTTGGTGGAAAAAATGAAATATTAAGAATGTTTCTTTAGAACATTCACAAAAAAATCAACCAAAATCCAGCGAAATTTGCTGGATTTTGGTTGATTTTTATGTGAATGTTGTTAAAAAAAATAGTAGAAGTTTTACTGATATATATGGAATCACTTTAGATATTTTTAGGATTTTTTTGGAAGATTTTTACTCATTTTTTGAAAATATTTACAAGAATTTTCTTGCCAAATTTGGGGGATTTTTTTTTTTTTTTTTTAAATAAAATTTTTAAGGGAAACTTTTAAGGAATTATTGGAATTTTCTTCCTGAAGGTTTTACAAATTTTCAGAAATTTGGGAAATTTTTTGCAGAATTTTTGGATTTTTTTCAGACAAGGAAACAATATTTTTTGGTGCCTGTAAATGAAGACAACAGGAGGGTTAAACTCTGCAGATAAAATGTTGTCTGAGGGTTCACTAGCACACTGCTGCCTTTATTCATTCACTTTATATATTCAAAAAATCATCTTCAATTAAGGTTTATGAAATAGTTTGACTGTCCTGCACAGAGTGAGACAATACCAGCGGTTTTCAAGCCTCAGAACGGGCTGTCGGGGAGTGACGGCACACAACAGTAATCATCATATTTGACATAAATCACTGCATCGTCTGCTATTTCTGAAGAGTCTGAGTAAATGAAGCCCCAGAAATCAAAACATTTTTAACATTTCTTTTTTTCCACCAAAAATGTTCAAACTTTTCCCAAAAATGTTGAAAATGTGGACATCAGAAGTTTTACTGTGAAAATATATTTTTTTCCCACATTTTCAAACTTTAAAATGGATCAGTTTGACCTGCAGGACGACATGAGGGTAAATACTTGTGTCAAGATTCAAATGCACGACTTTCAGTTGTATTTTCCCAGCATGGTACAGCTACTTCTACTCAACTAAAGGATGACAATACTTCCAACACTGGAAAAATACCAGTCTCCCTCTACCTCCATAAGCTAACAGTCAGATATATGAGTTACATCAGCTGATTCAGTGCTTTTCCCAAAACTACTCCTTTAAAATGAGCGCTGACTCATGCACTGATACTGGGCCTTTCCTTGAAACCTGTCCTGAGGGAATTTACTTTACATCTCAGTAACAAAAGGTGTGGCTCCTGCTTCAAAATGGTTAAAATACATGAACAGAGAACAGGTAGAACCACAGAGACACTCACAATAGCTTAGAGCTGCAAACAGGGTCAACGAGACGGATTTGTGTCCAACAAGAGAGTCCAAACGGGCATGAGTCACTTTATAGCCTCTTCTGAACACATAGGATCTGCCAAGTACTTTTTGTAGATTCTGTTTATGTAGTTTCATGCTTTCCATGTCGGCTGGTTATCTGGATGGTGTAAATCTACTGAATATCATTATGGAAACCTTTTTAATTTCTTTAAATAAATATTAAGAGGACAGAGGAGACAGTAGTGATCACCACATCCTGAGTGTCTGCAACAAAATATAGCAAAACTAAAAGTGCAGTTGTTTGTGTTTGCCCCTGCAGGGCAGTGTTGTCCTCGGTCATCTTTTCCAGCCCACACACTTCACTGTGGATCTGCTGAGGGATTCCTCCCTCTTGGGAAAACGTTCTGACTCCATGCAGTCCTGAGTTTAAAAACTGGCCTCTTTGTTCACAGAAATGTGGCCGGTCCTATTCAGTGAACGACACAATCCAGATTTCAGGCGTATTTTTCCAATGCTGCTCGCTCCCGACAGCAGAGAGTCTTTGTGGGAAACAGAAATGTGAAATATTTAGAGCTCGAGAAGCAGGTTTGGAGTGAACAATAAACATATTGGAAACATGTAATTGCTTGTTTTCTGTATCAGTGGATCTTTTTGAAAACACATCTGTTTATTGTCCCTGTAAAGCCCCTGTTGCAGAAACTCTACATTAGTTTTATTTCATATATATATATATATATATATATATACACATAATTTTTGCATCATTTTCTTTTATATTTATATATATATATATATATATATATATATACACATAATTTTTGCATCATTTTCTTTTATACTTGGGTTGATATTATTATTTTTAGTTTGATTTTATTTTTTGCTATTTTTCTCTATAATTGTTTTATATTTTATATTTGGGGGGGTTGCTCATTTTCAGAGTGTATATATTAACATTATTATCATCATTATTATTATTACTTTTTATAGTTTTATTTTTTGCTACATACACACACACACGCACACACATATATATATATATATAATTTTTTTTACTCATTATCTTCTATACTTGGGCTTAAATTTTATTGTTATTCTTTATATTTTTAGTTTTATTTTTTGTTATTTTTTCTATATTTTGGTTTATGTATATTATTATTATTATATATATTTTTAGTTTTATTGTTTAGTCATTTTATTTTATTATATATATATATATATATATATATATATATATATATATATATATATATATATATATATATATATATATATATATATATATATATATATATATATATACACACACACACTTTTTTTCTATATTTGGGTCTTACAGGGTTATTCTCATTTATATTTCCAACAATATGGACCGGAAATGCACTTTGGACACTGCTTTACTCCAACATCCTTCAGATTTCTACACAGATCAGCCTCCAGTTCAACAGGAGGATGATTCACTGTGAAAACTTTACTGATTTCTCATAATTACAAATTTCTCTTCAAATATTTTGCCATTAAAAATTTAATCTCAAATCTGACATTTTCCTACAGAATATTTGTGCTTTTTCTGTAAATAGTACAATTTTTTGTGTAACATTTATCTAAGTTCTCATAATAATTCATAAAATTAGATATTTATTGATGGAATTATTTTTTTCTTGTAGAATTTCTAAGTAGATTTTTTTTGGGTAAAAAAAAAGTGTTTCACATTATTTTATTGTTCAAGTACTTTAATCACATTTTTCTCATACAGATGGTTAAACTGTTCAGCAATAACACAGATGGACAGCTTCATTTCATTATTAATGTTAGACTCATATTATTTGGTACAACTCAAACCCCTTTCACGTCTTTATAAACACTTTTCCCTCTCCTGCTTCCTCTGCAGATCCTCGTTGACGAGCCTCATGGTGATCAGAGCTGTCAGGAAGCAGCAGAAGAACAGAATGGGAAAGGAGACACAAGCCCACCACAGCTGCCTCTCTCCAAACACGTCCACCACCGTGTCCCTCCGCCTGCTGTAGTCCTGGAACAGCGCCTCCAGCTGGAAGACAGTGCACAGGGACAGGAACAGGTGGAAGATCTGGTGGCCCTGGCCCACGAAGTCACACCGGCCCGGGAAGAAGCACTCTGGGATGGGACAGGAGAAGAAGACGGCGGACAGCAGGAAGGAGGAGATCTGCAGGGCGTGGAAGGGCTGCGAGGGCTCCACGGTCCAGGAGACGGTGGTCAGTCGGTGGGCGACGGGGCTGATGTCCAGCAGGTAGGCCATGCTGGTGGGGATCAGCTGGCAGACTTTACGCCTCAGAGGATACGGTCGTCTGTACCTGGACTTGGCAAAGCAGCAGCCGGCGCAGGAGAGCCACCCGAAGAAGCCGGCTCCAGGTAGAAACAGCAGCCCGACGCTTTCCCTCCACGCCGCCTCCGACGTGTAGAAATAATGACCCAGAGAGCAGCCGTACTGGTACACGGCTACTCCGACATAGTCCAGGAAGAAGAAGAAGTAGTGGGCATGCTCAGAGTGAGACTGCAGGAGGTGAGCCGCCACGCTGAGGCTCAGGTAGGTGAGAGCCGACACCAGGAAGAGGCTCAGAGGTAGAGAGGCTGCGTCCAGGGAGAACCCCAGGGCGCTAACGTTGGCCCACCAGCGGAGCAGCAGCACCGGACCCACCAGCAGGTGAGTCCACACGTTCAGCGACTCGTTGTGCCGCTGGAAGACGCTGAGGAGGTAGCAGCGCCAGTCCTGCCGGAGGGGACGGTATCCGGACAGGATGTAGGGCTCTCGGAAGAGGCTGGGGACCTGGGAGACGGTGACGGTGGGGCTGGGCGATGGCAGGGAGGCCGGGATGAGGTCGGAGAGGCGAGGAAGGCGGCCGAGGTGTTTGACGCTCAGGGTGAAGGTGCTGAGACGCTGCAGAACGTCAGCCGACATGACTGGAGATGGAGAGGACGCCCTAAGGGAGACAGAAGATTAATCTGGAGAGAACATCTGGAAAGTGTACGGTTATTTATGTGGGACTACAAACGATTCTCTGCTTCACCTGAAAACAAAGGGGTGTTCTGCTTTCTGCACAAACGAGCCGAGCAGAGACGCTTGGAAATCCACTCGAGAGAACGTGTGGTTTTTATCCTCCGTCTGCTCCCAACCTGCAGGGGGCAGTGTATCACAAACACATCTACCACGGTACTAAACTAGAGTAGAAGAAGTTTACCATCGTTTACAGCACTTACAACATGGCCTTTTACCGAATAGCTGCATTACAGCAGTTAGTTTTAATTTCCCACCATGAATCATTGATAACCCGGTTACCACGGTGATCTCTGTGTGATGAATCTATAAATGTCTGGATTTCTGAACTTCTGCTAGGAGCTCCTGTTCTTCTGCCAGTTTTCCACGTCTCCATCCACGTAGTTAGAAAAAGTTTGGAATTTTCCTCTTGAGAAGGGCGGTTTGAGGGGGCGTGGCTAAAATGACGTAATTGGTCCGCATGGAGCTGCACGGACACATCAAGCATAAAACAAGCTTAACTTCCATTTTGTGGCACTACTGCACACTATAAAGCCTTACATCTCAAAAACTGGAGTGAATGTTGTCATTTCCGTGCAAGAAGAGCTTCAATGGGAACCATTACAGTCTGGAGCAGAACTGTACTATAAAGTCTTAAACCACTGCACACAAAAACCCAAATATATATGTCATTTCTTTGCAAGGAGAGCTTCAGGGATAATTATTATGGGTACTTTAAAAGCGTCTTGGTCCCACCTGGAAACAAATGGCATAACTCCCATTCTGGGGCAAAACTGTTCACAAAAACACTAGTATTAGTCATTTCTTTGCCAGGAGAGGAAAGTTTTTAGGGGAACTGATATGGGTATTTCTTAAAGTTCTCTGCCTCGCCTGGAAAAAAGGGGTGGAACTCCCATTTTATTCTATAAATCAGTATATCACTGTCCACAAGAACCCCAGCGTTTGCAGCAATCAAAGCAAAAAGGCGAGCTGGTCCAGGACAATGCATCCGTCACTGTGTGACTTCTACAAATGCCAGGTCAGATCAGTAAACTGCATCGGGGCAACAGATTAAATCCACATTTGGTTGCTTCTGCTCCCTGTGCTGTATGGATGGATGGATGGATGGATGGATGTATGGACGGACAGCTGGATGGATGTATGGATGGATAGATGTATGGATGGATGTATGGATGTATGGATGGATGGATGGTTGGTTGGATGGATGGATAGATGGATAGATGTATGTATGTATGGATGGATGTATGTATGGATGGATGGATGGATGGACGGACGGACGGACGGAAGGATGGTTGGATGGATGGACGGATGTATGGATGTATGGACGGATAGCTGATGGATGTATAGATGGATGTATGGATGGATGGACGGATAGATGTATGGATGGATGATGGATGGATGGATGTATGGATGTATGGATGGATGATGGATGGATGGATGGATGGATGGACGGACGGACGGAAGGATGGTTGGATGGATGGACGGATGTATGGATGTATGGACGGATAGCTGGATGGATGTATAGATGGATGTATGGATGGATAGACGGATAGATGTATGGATGGATGGATGGATGGATGGTTGGTTGGATGGATGGATGGATAGATGTATGTATGTATGTATGTATGGATGGATAGCTGGATGGATGTATAGATGGATGTATGGATGGATGTATGGATGGATGGACGGATAGATGTATGGATGGATGGATGGATGGATGGATGGATGGTTGGTTGGATGGATGGATGGATAGATGTATGTATGTATGTATGGATGGACGGACGGACGGACGGTTGGATGGATGGATGGCTGGACGGACGCATCGCTCTGGTGAAACAATTCATCTCCAAACTTTCCTCTCCTGTTTGCTTTGATTGTGTCAAACATTTGTGCTTCAGTGGGCGCTGATATCAGACTTTATATTTTACAGTTACACCCCAAAATGGGAGTTCTGCCTTCTGTTTGTTTCCAGGTGAGGCTGAGAACTTCCTGAATTGTCACCCTCAAGGTCTCTGTAAACAGCGATGTAAAGTTTAATAGTACAGAGTTATGCCTAGGATTAGGAATACACCTCTTGTTTCCAAGTTTTTGAAGTACCAAATGAGCTCCTGTAATGTCTTGTAACCTAATAAGAACCCACGGTGTGTTTCTGAGTCATTTTTGGAGTGCATCAGTCTGTTCCGTGAGGTACGAAGGTGGGGATGGGATAAAAGAGAACCAGGAGAGAGTGAAGTCTGAGCTTAAGGAGGATTAAAACTGGAGGAGAAAGTTAATAAAAGCTGCACTCAAACCTGTGAGAAACACACTGAGGAATTTCTGTACGCAGATTAACTCACCACGACCGGTTTAGCAAGAACTGAACTCCTGCAGCTGCATTTCTGAGCTTTACATTCACCTGTATGCTATCTATGAACAGAATACTGGATCAGGTTAAACACTAACTGCAATTAAACAAATCAGATAGCAGCCATATCACCGGCAGTCACACATTGTGTTCATTTATGAGTCAGCAGGCAGTCTAACCTGTAAAATATCCAGCTCTCCTGCACACCTCTGCAGACAGGAATGTAGACCTCTGCTGTCACCAGTAAATGAGCAGCTATGAAGCCAAACACCATCAGCAGCTCAGTTCATCCTGACCATTCCTGGTGCCACTGGATTCTCCACACCAAACCTTTGACCCACAGTTCCTGCAGCTATGTAAATCCTGTAGGATCCACTGGGAGTTTGAAACGGAGCTGATGCTGACAAACATGCTGAAACCTTTGGATACGTGAAAAAGCAAACCCGCTCCGTGCGCATTTTTTCCACACGAAATCATAAAATAACGCATCAAAACTGACATTTCCGGTAATTTTTCTAGATTTTTGTAACGAAGAATCGATCCTATGCAGAAAAACACACATTCCACTTTCATAATCCAGCATAGAACAACAGAAAAAGACGCTTCAGTTCACCTGTTCACCGACTGAACACCTGTTGCCCCTCAGGAGTCGCGGGTCTCCGAGAAAAAAAAACGCCTACATGGACTAGAGTCTGTCACAGGAAATGAACAGATCTATTTAAACTATGGCATGTTTGGGTGATGAGGTGTTTCACAGGAACCGAGAGGAGAGGCGCTGAAACAGCTGACCTGACAGCCCGGAGAGCAGCAAGGAGGGCGGGGTTAGAGTGGCCAGAACCACCCCGGTTAGGATCCGCATGAGATTTTATTTATTATAGCAGAATTTAATTAGCTCTCACACTCTCAGACCTGTACGGAATAAAAATAATGGACATTTAAAGTTATTTTTTCAGAAAAAAATACTTTTTTAGATTTGAAATTTATAGAAGCACATTATTTATTATTGTTGTTTAATATAATTAAAATTCTTCTTAATTTTTGCTGCTCAAACTACTAAAGATTAAAATAAATATAACACGATAGAGACAGAAAACGGTAAAATATGTATGTTTAACCCTGTAAAGCCCAATATTTTCTATTTATATATATATATATATATATATATATATATATATATATTCTTTTGGAGTTTTTTGTTGGTCAATTTCTTCTACATTTGAGTTTGTATATTATTATTGTCATTCGATTTTTTTACTTTATTTTTTGCTCATTTTTTCTCTATTTGGGATTTTGTATGTTTATGTGTGTGTGTGTGTGTTTTATTTTGTTTTGCAATTTTTTTCTATATCTGTTTTCTATTTTTTTTCTTTTTTGCTCATTTTCCTCTATATTTGAGGTTATTTATTATTTATATTTTTTAGTTTAATTATATTTTTTGTTTTTTCTATATGTGCATTTATATATATATATATATATATATATATATATATATATATATATATATATATATATATATATATAAATAAAAATTTAAAAAAAATTTGATTTATTTGATTTAATTTTTTGCTCTTTTTTTTCTATATTTGAGTCTTACAGGGTTAATCCTGCTTGTGTATCCATCTGCTGTCTCATACAGAACACTGCATACAGGTTAAAATTAACCCCTAAAATAAGGATGTTAAATGCTGGACCCTCCTGTTCCCTTGCAGGAAAAAAAATACTTTTAATTAGCATTACGTTTCTAGGATGAAACAATTCAGAAATCATGTTATTCAGTCCCACAAATACAGAAATGAGTCCCACTGACACCAGCAGCAGTCCTCTGTCCACTAACAGAAACTCATGAGTTCTTTTTGATTTAGATCGCAGCTTTAAAACGCAAAAAAAGTTATCGAATCCACCTTCATTCACATTGGAACCATTTCCAGACTCATTTCCGCTGATTCTGTCATGGAAAACGTAAGAATAATAATAACATTATTTCTATAGCAGCCTTAAGAACAGCGTCACAAAGAGCTTTGACAGTTAAAACATGAAACACAGACAATCAGACAAGATGGAGGAGACAAGTCAGAGCAGTCAATTAAAATAAATAGTAAAAATGATAATAAATTCAATGAATAATTAGCTAGACTAGCACACAACATTTTGAAATTAAAGAAACAGGTTGAGGGATAAAATTAAAAGTTAAAAAACAGAGAATTAAAGAATTAGAAAGATGACATCACACCAAAGAACCAGGCAGCTAAAAGTGAAATAAAACCAGAGAGAACATCTGAAATAAACAGGACATAATACAGAATAAAACACTAAAACTAAGTAAAGCTGAAAGAAAACCTCACATAAAAGCAAGTCTGTAAAAGTGGGTTTAAGAAGTGATTTAAAAGAAGTTAGTGACTCTGCAGGTGGTTCTAAAGTGGAGGTCCTGATGGAGAACGCTCAGCCATCTTTAGATTTAACCCTCAACTTTGGAACAACCAGAAGGATCCACCTGAAGATCTGAGGCTGCAGCAGGATCATACGGGGTCAGCAGATCATAAATGGAGCTCGGGTTAGACCCTGGCGAGCTTTAAAAATGATCAGTAAAATCTTAAAATCAATTCTAAAACCAACAGGGAGCCACTGGAGGGAAACCAGGATAGGAGGGATGAGATGTTGTCTATTAAAACCAGTAAGAAGCGGAGCTGCTGGAGAAGTTGGAGGTGATAGATGAGCTTTTCAGCTTTTCATATAATATAATATAATATAATATAATATAATATAATATAATATAATATAATATAATATAATATAATATAATATAATATAATATAACATATCAAACAAAAAAAATCAAAAAAATATTAAGGTTCAAGCCTTAGATGAGGATTCAAATGTTATGGATAAGACCATATATTACATAAAACTACCCAACAAATTAGAATCTAATATATGACAGTTATGGAAGTGATTAAGATGATTTTTTCCTTTTTTTCTTAAGCAATATTCAGAGTGTAATATGACTGAAGAAGAATTATAGCTGCAGTGTTTATTTGACCTGAAATGACCTGGCATTAGGTAATTAAATAAATGGTCTCTGTAAATGCGGTGTTTCTGGGTTGAGATGACGTCATGTTTTTATTCAGTATGCAGGTTAATAATAGAAACTCTGTTTATGGCGCCATCTCCTGGAAAAACAGAGAGAAACCCGCATTTCTTCAGCTTTTCCTACTTCTTTTCTCAGCGCGCCTCTTCCTGTGTGTTTTCGCGGGAGTTCTCATTGTGGGCGGGGCCACGCGACCACACAAGGATCCTATTGGTGCGTTGCTACATTTTACCCGCGGAATACGTAAAGCATGTGTGCCGTGTCGACCAATCACGGCTCACGCTGTGCTTGTAGACGGCACGTAGTGGCGCGAAACTGCTTCAGTGGAGCGGAGGGACGGCATCGGACAGACGGAGCTGGAAACGGAGCGAAATTCTTCATTTTAGCAGCTTTAAAGCAGAAAAAGTGATCGGAAATGATGGCCACTGACATGGTAGATGACCAGGAGATGAGGGACGCTCAGAGGGACTACCTGGACTTCCTGGACGACGATGTAAGTCTGACTTTATTGTGGAGATTGAAGGAAAAACCATGTGGTCACAGCAAAAGAGCTGAAGTAAAGTTGGTTAGTTTGAAAGAAAAATCCCCACAAGTCGTCAAATCTCTTCAGTGTGCAGATTTCTGTTGTAAATATGAAGTTGTTTGTCAGTTTCAGCTGGTTCTAAGTGAGAATAGTTTGGGTTGAAATCCTCTTTCTCCTGCCCGCCCTGCAGCAGGACCAGGGCATCTACCAGAGCAAAGTCCGGGACATGATCAGCGAGAATAAAGCTCGACTCATCGTCAACATCAACGACCTGAGGAGGAGGAACGAGGCCCGAGCAGCCAAGTAGGAAACACAAAGCTTTGTTAGAGCTGCATAAGTTCAGTAGATCCACCATCTGTCCTTCCACTCACTGAGATAGAATGTCCTCTACAGCTCTAATTATTTTCATTAATGCAGGGCTATGTGGACATTCTGACAGATATCAGTATTCCCAGTAGGGATGGCTGATAATGGCTTATTTTGCCGATATTGTCCATCTCTCAATTTCTGATTTCGATATCAACTGATATCTGTGGGCTATTTAACTAGTTTTAGGTAACATCACAGATCTCCTGTGGTGGAATTAACACATCATGCCTCATTTTATTGTGATGCTCCAGTGGATGCATTCTCAGATACAGCAAGGCTTTCAGATGACTGTCTATGAAAAATAAGAAAACTACTTCAACTGAAGTTATGGAAAAAATGACATGCCATTTTTATTTTTAATTGTCTCAAACAACAGTTCACATTCTTCCTCCCTCCCTGATGTGAATAAGCCTTTGAAACTACGTACCTGGACAGACAGTAGTATTAAAGGTGGAATACACCTTCAAAACCATGACTCGTTGGTTAGAAAAATACATAAACTATCAGATATTTTAGGGCTAATGCCAGTTAATAAGGATTAAGGAGACTGATGACTAATAATTGGGATTAGTGTACATTTCAAGTAAGAGAGAATATTGTTTTCCGTCCAATAGAAATAGACCCCTTTTAGTTTGAAGGAGTTTAAAATGACAGATCAGGGCTTTTACAACTTTCTCAGTTAATCAGTTGTTTGCTCTATAAAATGTGGGGAAACATGGGTCAGTGTTTTCCAAAGCCCAGGATGATGCCCTCAGATTTCTTGTTTGTCTGTAAATACAAATCTTCAGCTTGCTGTCATAGAGGAGTAAAGAAATCAAACAATATTCACATCTAAGAAGCTGGAATCAGTGAATTTTGACTCTTTATTCTCAGATGGATTCGTCGATTATCAGAACTGTTGGTGATTAGTTTAATTGTTGACAGCTGAAGCTCTATCAGAGGTTCTGTTCACATGTCTTGACTGTGTGTGTTCTATGATGACTAAAGATGCTCCATTAAGTCCAGATGGTCTTCTGTCTGTCAGGCTGATGAACAACGCCTTTGTGGAGCTGCTGGCGTTCCAGCGAGCGCTGAAGGACCTGGTCGCCTCAGTGGATGCCACCTATGCCAAACAGTACGAGGAATTCTTCATCGGCCTGGAGGGAAGCTTCGGATCCAAACACGTCTCCCCCAGAACCCTGACCTCCAGGCTGCTGGGCAGCATGGTCTGTGTGGAGGGCATCATCACCAAGTGTGAGTGGAGCGCTACCTGAGGGTCTAGAACATGGAATGATGGTAGGGAGACTCATTTCTGTTCATGTCGTCCTGCAGGTTCTCTGGTGCGTCCTAAAGTGGTGCGCAGCGTCCACTACTGTCCAGCCACCAAGAAGACGATGGAGAGGAAGTACACGGACATGACCTCGCTGGACGCCTTCCCCTCCAGCGCCATTTACCCCACCAAGGTAAACACCAGGATTCTGGAGACACAGCAGTCTGTTTGCTCAATAAAAGGCTAGAAATGAAGCTTTGTGCATGAAAATCTGTTGTCCACAAGCTGAGAAGATCCAGGTCCAGCTGCATTTAGCTGGAGATTTCTAAAACATGCAGGATTCCATGTATTTATATGGATTTTTTAGAAGAATTTGGCAGATGTAAGAAGCACACAAGTAATGTTGTGTACAAGGAGGTCCTTGACTTATGTCAGAGTTCCGTTTCTACTGATCTACAGAAGTCGATTTTCTCCGTAAGTCGGAACTGCGGTGAAAATGTAACCAAATCCATTCCGTGCATCACGATATCGATCAGTTCTTCATAAAAGTCATGAACACCAACGACTTTCATGCATGTATGAATCATTTTACTAGAAGATAACAGAACATTGTAACAGACTGATATTGTTGTTGATGTTGAGGTTTCAATATTTATTGCTCATTTCCAGATTTACCTGATGTCAGTGAACGTGCCATGTTTAGTTAGCTCACCTCTGATTGGCTGAGAGTCAGCAGTAGAGAGAGCTGGGAACGGCGGCTAATTCTGGAGCTAAGTTATGGGGTTTTTCTAGTTATTCTGGTGTTGACTACGGTCCACAGTAGCCTGTGTGAAGGTTCAATAAACCAGCAGAGAAGCAGATAAAGTCTCACTCATTCATCACAGAGGGTCACTACAATATGTTGACCTGTTTTTACATCTTGACCCATGTTGGTTGGTGTTTCTTCCTGTTCCCAGCGTTTTATTCTGTCTAATTTCACTTCCATGGAGATGCTTTCCTTTTCTTCCAAGCATCAGAAGAGTCTGACTTACGCTGGGAGCCATAATGAAGGACAAAAAGTTAGTGAATGTAGCACAATCCAAGGTGGAGTACAACCAGAGAATGGAAACAAAGCTGTCTGATAGCACCATGTGACGACGTATTCATCCACTATGCTCATCAACTAGTTCCATGTAACCAGTTCTGATGTAACAACGCTGTAAGTCGAGGACGTCGTAAACCGAGGACCTCCTGTATTAATGTTTCTTTTTTCTCCCACCAGGACGAGGAGAACAACCCTCTGGAGACGGAGTTCGGCCTGTCCATCTACAAGGACCACCAGACCATCACGGTGCAGGAGATGCCAGAGAAAGCTCCGGCCGGGCAGCTTCCTCGCTCTGTGGACATCATCCTGGACAACGACCTGGTGGATGTCGTCAAACCAGGAGACCGAGTCCAGGTGATCGGGACGTACCGCTGCCTGCCCGGAAAGAAGGGAGGATTCACCTCCGGGACCTTCAGGTGTGATGGAACAGAGTGATAGTGCTCAGAACTGAACCACTGGTGTTGGTCCTCTTAGTTTCTAACGTTCTTCTGTTCTTTCTCAGGACCATCATGATCGCCTGTAACGTCAAACAGATGAGCAAAGATGTTTCTCCGCACTTCTCTGCTGATGATGTGGCCAAAATCAGGAACTTCTCTCAGACTCGCTCCATAGTAAGACTCCATCTGTTCACATCTTCAGGAAGATACTTTCACTTTATGAACACAACTCCTCTGTAAACTGGCACCCATGAAATACGTTGTTGGAAAGTTAGGACTGTTGGGATTTGGATGATGGAAGCAATTTCAAGATATTATTAGAACAGCAGTCAGGATCTCTGAACTGTTGATGAATTATTAAGAAGCATTATAATAATCCACCGATCGAAGAGTAGAACTGTATTATTCTTTCACCACAGACCCTTTAAAAGGTCCAGGTAGGATTTTCTGGAAAAATCCAAATCATACCCTTCCAAAACCATGAAAAATATTCATTTGTTGTTCTCTAATTCTTGGACAAGTTCAGGCTTTAATCTCATTGTGTTTTCCAGCTAATAGACCAACTGTTAAAAAACTAAATCATTGTATGTCAGTACAGCGCTAGCAGCACTTCAGAGTTGAAAGGAACATACATGTGCGTCAAACAGCTTTCTCTTGCTTTAGATGCTCTTACAGAAATGGTGAGGAGGTAACTGTGTCTTTGTGTTTCCTCAGAACGTGTTCGACCAGCTGGCTCGCTCTCTGGCTCCCAGCATCCACGGACACGAGTACATCAAGAAGGCCATCCTGTGCATGCTGCTGGGAGGAGTGGAGAAGGTCCTGGAGAACGGCTCCAGGATCAGAGGAGACATCAACATCCTGCTCATCGGTACGAAAAGCTGTTCACTTCAGAGACTCTAGTTTAAATGACAGGTGTTCACCTCTGTCTTTGTGTGTTCTACGTTTCCAGGAGACCCGTCGGTGGCCAAATCTCAGCTGCTGCGTTACGTTCTTCACACGGCGCCCAGAGCGATTCCCACCACCGGCCGAGGCTCGTCCGGCGTCGGTCTGACGGCTGCCGTCACCACGGATCAGGAGACGGGTTCGTTTGTTCTTCATTAAACCTCAGAACCAGACAGATGCAGTTTCTGTTCATGTTCACATCCATTCTTCTCTTATTAAAGTCTTTATCACACATATCAGATAAAACTGTTTGACCTTTCTAAAAATATATTAGTTGGTTATTTGTGTCATAAAGTGTCCACAAGAAAAGATATTTATAATTTAGTTCAGATGTGATCATATTTACAGCCTGGATGCAGCTCTATAGCCATATTTTAATTTTAGATCACAGGAAAAAGCAGAACTGGAGCTTTAAGAATATGGATATTTAAGAATATTAGACATTTATACATCATGAATACGGATAAAGAAACTTCTGCAAAGTTATATATTCAGAGCAATTTCCTAAAACGTTTTTGTCCTCAATATGAAGACTAATATAAAAAAGAAGAGCAAATATGACCTCATTAACTGATAAGAGATCTGGATAAAATCTGAGTATGAAAGAGTTCAGCATCATAATGACAAGACTTTCTAGTTTTCTGTTTTTTTTTTTTTTTGTTTTTTTTTTAGAGTATGTTCCTATAATGTTGCGCCGACATTTCACTGCATGTGACAAATCAAAGCTCTTGAATCTTGAATCTATATTGGAGGTAAAGGGAGTGAAATGACCTCTAAAACAGCTCAGGGGCTGCTGGTGTTGGAGAGTTTAGTTGCTGTAGTTTTGAGTTTTTTTGTTCAGACATAAAGTGGACAGACAGATGTTGATTACCTGGACAGTTTCAGTGAAAGCTCTTGCCTTCTTTAGAAGCGTCTCACTGACCTGCCTATACTTGTTGGTCAGTGAGACGTTTCTGAAGAAGGCTTTCACTGAAACTGTCCAGGTAATCAACATCTGTCTGTTCACTTTATGTCTGAACAAAAGAACTCAAAACTACTGCATCAGTACAACACGATGAATGTATTTGAGCAGTTTCATGTCTGTTTCTGTGCTCTCTAAACTTTTTTGCTCCACCAGGTGAGCGTCGTCTGGAGGCGGGCGCCATGGTTCTGGCCGACCGCGGCGTCGTCTGCATCGACGAGTTCGATAAGATGTCGGACATGGACCGCACGGCCATCCACGAGGTGATGGAGCAGGGCCGCGTCACCATCGCCAAGGCTGGCATCCACGCCCGACTCAACGCCCGCTGCTCCGTGCTGGCCGCCGCCAACCCCGTCTACGGCCGGGTAAGAAACCGTTCAGACACATGGACCTGCTTCTCTACCCGCCTGCTGGTCCAGACCTGACCGTCTGCTTCCTGTTCCTGCAGTACAACCAGTATAAAACCCCCATGGAGAACATCGGCCTCCAGGACTCTCTGCTGTCGCGTTTCGACCTCCTCTTCATCATGCTGGACCAGATGGACCCCGAGCACGACCGCGAGATCTCAGACCACGTCCTGAGGATGCACCGATACCGCGACCCCCACGAGCAGGAGGGAGCAGGTCTGAACATCAGGAGCTGTTCATGTTTGGCAGGATTCAGTAGAAGTCTCTCTAATCTGTATGTTCTTGGTTCTTCCAGCCATGGCTCTAGGTGGAACCGTAGACGTCCTGGCTACAGAAGACCCAGACGCCATAGAGGAGGAGCACGAAGAGCTGCAGATCTATGAAAAACACAACAACCTGCTGCATGGAAGCAGGAGGAAGAAGTAAGAAATGAAGACACATGGCTCATTCCATCTCAGACTGTCCCTTTCTAGAACGGTTTCTGCTCAAGTGCTGCTGATTTAAACAAAATTTTGCCAGAAGTGAGTCAACTTGCACTTTTTAAAGCAATTTTATCTTAGAAAATAGTTGATATATCAAGCTACAATTCTAGAGATACTATTTTAAATATAAGTAGTCTGTGATACCAGATGGACCTCTGGTTATTTGAGATGGAATCATCCACATTAAGAACTTTTTCTTTCCCCATACCTCCTCCATGACTATGTGCAATAGACAAACAGTGTGTTCTGTTGTTCAGGGATAAGACTGTGAGTAAGGAGTTCATGAGGAAGTACATCCACATCGCCAAAGCTGTGACGCCCGTTCTGACGGAGGAGGCGGCCAATCACATCGCAGAGGAGTACTCCAGGCTGAGGAGCCAGGACCAGCTGGGGGCCGACCTGGCCAGGGTGAGGAGGAGGTTTTTAGACACAGACAGAAGGAAAAAAGATCATTTAAACTACAGTTTAAAACCGAAAGTCTGTGACATCACCAATGAATAATCAAGGAATCATTAAATGAATGAAATCCAGTGCAGGATAAACCACTACACTCATGTTCGCCACAAAATCAGCTCAGCTGTTTTAAGAATTGGAAGAAGATTTAAAGTAAACACCAGGTTACTTAACCCTCGTCTCGTCCAGCGGGTCAAAATTGACCCGGTATAAAGTTTGAAAATATGGAATAAAATATATTTTCACAATGAAACTTCTGATGTCCACATTTTCAACATTTTTGGGGAATCTTTGAACATTTTTTGGTGGAAAAAAAAAGAAATGTTAGAAATGTTTCTTAAGAACATTCACAGAAAAAGATTTTTTTTGTGAATGTTCTTAAAGAAAATATTAGTTTTGCTGATATATATGGAATCACTTTAGATATTTTTAGGATTTTTTGGGAAGATTTTTACTCATTTTTTGAAAATATTTACAAGAATTTTCTTGCCAAATTTGGGGGATTTTTTTTTTTTTTAAATAAATCTTATAAGGGAAACTTTTAAGGAATTATTGGAATTTTCTTCCTGAAGGTTTTGCAAATTTTCAGAAATTTGGGAAATTTTTTGCAGAATTTTTGGATTTTTTTCAGACAAGGAAACAATATTTTTTGGTGCCTGTAAATGAGGACAACAGGAGGGTTAATAAGTCTTCCAGATGATTTGAGGATTGTTTTATTGCGTATCCCAGTGGAAGTTCTTCGGATGTGGAGTCCAGTATGAACCCAGTTTGTTCCTCCTCCTTCCACAGACCTCGCCGGTTACGGCTCGTACTCTGGAGACTCTGATCCGTCTGTCCACGGCCCACGCTAAGGCCCGCATGAGCAAAACCGTGGAGCTGCAGGACTCGGAGGTCGCCGTGGAGCTCGTCCAGTTCGCCTACTTCAAAAAGGTCGGTCCTGTTCTTCCTGTTGGTCTATCGATGCAACAACCAGAAACCTGTTCCTGAACTCCTGCTTTCTGTTCAGGTTCTGGAGAAGGAGAAGAAACGGTCGAGGCAGGAACGAGACTCTGGATCAGAGGAGGACGAGGATGAAGACGTGTCCACCCAGCGCTCACAGAGAACTCAGAGGAAGAGGTAGGAACTCATTTCCCCTGTCTCTGTTTGCCCACAGTAGCAAACAGCTGCAGTTTCTAGTGATTAAACAGGGTTTTGGATCAGTAGTAAGTGTACTTGGTGTCCTGCAGGGGGCGTCGTGGATCTCAGGGCAGCGAGCCTTACAGTCCGTACGACTTCAGCGAGGAGCAGGAGGTCCCTGAGAGTAAGAATCACACTTTCACTTTCTGAAAGACTGAAACTGGATCCAGTCCAGGATGAGAAATATTTGTGGTTTGAAACCATTTTCAGGGACTTTAAAACCTTCGTTGGTTTCATAGAATGCAGGTTTCCAGTTCTCATTCTGCTCTTTTTGTTCTGCAGTTCAGGCCGGCACCCCGAAACCGACCAAACCGAGGCGAGATGAGGAGCCGATGGAGGCCGGAGATGCCGATCTGTCTGCAGAGAGGTGAGCGGTTAGAAGAGTTCAGTGGGTCAGAATAGTTCATTCTTTGCACTGCACCACTGAAATCAAATGCTTAGGAGAAAGGCAGCAAGTTCATTTAGCAAATAAAATGATACCTGATGAAAAAACAGTTCGAGATAAAACTTCCTGCATCAAAATGAAGGAACTGACTCTTACAACTCTACTAATTCAACGAGTTTATTGCTATCTTCATTGGAAAAAAACGCTTTTCTTTCAAAAATAAGAACCCCTAAAGTTGCTGCTGAAGTGATTTTCTAACACCTTTAAACCAGCATCACTCTTCAGACTGTATTCATGAGGAGCTTCTAGACCAGGGGTGTCCAACATGAGGTCCGTGGGCCAAAAGTGGTCCTCCAGAGGGTCCAATCCGGCCCTCAAAATGTAAAAATTCCAGAGAAGACATTAACTGCAGATTGTAAATTAGTAAAACTATAAATTTAAAATCATTTCTAGACCATGACAAGTTGTTTGGATCAGAAAGTAAAATACTACGTCATTCAGTTCCAGATGACTAAATGTTGTGTTCCTTTGTAGACACTCTGTGATCTGGAAGTTGTAATGTGGAAATGATAAACTGAGGATGAATGTTGATGAAACTAAATTTATTTTTCTTCAGAAATTTCAGCTTGTTGATGATGTTTAGTAGAAAGATAATTCCTTAAATGTGAACATTTTTGCACTAAACCAAAGGAACCATTAGGAGTTGTGGTTATTTCTAGGTTGTTATGCTGTGATTTTACTGGAGATCAGACTGGACTGAATGTGGAACCTGGACTAAGATGAGTTTGACTCGCCTGTTCTAGACTCATGTTCTATCTCTGGAACTGAAATCTGAGATCTGTCCTGTTTCTTTTCCCTCCACAGACTGAAGGAGTTCAAGTCGTCGCTGTTCTCCGTCTTCCAGTCTGCTCACGCTCAGTCGGTGAAGATGACGACGCTGATGGACGACATCAACAAGCAGCGTCATGATCGCTTCACGGAGGCCGAAGTTCGCGGCGCTTTGGCTCGTATGCAGGACGACAACCAGGTCATGATGGCCGACGACATCATCTTCCTCATCTGAGGAGCATCGGATCACATGGACTCATAAAGAAGCAGCGGATTCTATAAAAACACGTTTATTTTTTATCCACATCGTGCCACTTCGCCTATAATCTGCAGCCCCACCAGTCTGCATTTGCAGGTTGTTCTTCTACTGAAACATCTGCTCTGACTCATTTCTGCTCTTGCTGTTCTGGTTTAGTTGTGGTAACGTTACTTTATCGTGTTCTTATGAGAAGTATCAGCGGGCTACTACAGTAAAATGCATGAATCTCTCTTATTATAGAGATATTTGAATAATGAGCTGCTGTAAAGTCATGTTACCTTCTTCTGTTGTCTGGATTTCTGTATATAGTTCACAAGTTGTGAAATTAACTGTAGCTGTGTGTTAAAAAATAAAGTGTCATGTTTGGGTATATTACAGAGCTGCTTCATAAACTGTTCCAGATGTTCTGTACCCACATCTGGGGGATTCACTGCCTTTCTAATGCCAGGAAGCTGCGAACTCTGACCTGTTTTCTGCTTTAGTAAGAGTATAGGTAGCTGGAAAAACGGTCAGCGATGCAGCAGAAGTGTGTGATTTCCCAGAAAGACGTGTTCTCACATGAATGAACGCTTCCTGTAAACACACTGGTGGAAGTTTAACGTCTCCAATTCAAGCCAGTGCTCCCTTAGTGTAGAGAAACACCCCACAGTTCATACACCTTTAGACTGGTGAGGAAAGCACTGTTAAGAGCTGGGTAGTATGTGCATTTATGCTGAGCTCAAACTGCATTTCAGTCCAGTTTTCAGGTACATTTTATGCTACTTTATACTTCCCCTGAATTTCTTACGGAAATACTTTCCTGCAGTTATCTGACACCTTTAAAGACTTGGAAGATGAACATTTTACACAATAGATGATAGAAACAAGCTTTCAATATGGAACCCATTGTATGGTTTCCAACTTCTGTGCTCCTAGAGTCCTAGAAAAACGAGTTAACAGCTCCAGCAGATAGAACTATAGAGCAATGGTTCAAATATTTAGAGAAAAGTTCTGAAACTGACAGCAGATTGGTGCATCAGAGCTTGTTTTTTTGGCTTTCTTAGATTTAGCTGCTTTCCCTGTATATAAAACTTTATAAAGTTCATACTGTGTTGGTCCCCCTTTGCTAGAGATGAACTCTACTAGACCCTGAAGGTGTGCTGTGGTTTCTGGACTCCTCTAGACCCTGAAGATCTGCTGTGGTGTCTGGACTCCTCTAGACCCTGAAGATCTGCTGTGGTGTCTAGACTCCTCTAGACCCTGAAGATCTGCTGTGGTGTCTGGACTCCTCTAGACCCTGAAGATCTGCTGTGGTATCTGGACTCCTCTAGACCCTGAAGATCTGCTGTGGTGTCTGGACTCCTCTAGACCCTGAAGATCTGCTGTGGTATCTGGACTCCTCTAGACCCTGAAGGTGTGTTGTGGTATCTGAGATGTTAGCAGCAGATCCTTTAAGTCCTAGAAGTTTTGAGGTGGGGCCTCCATAGAACATCCCACAGATGCTGGATTGGATTGAGATCTGGGGAGTTTGGAGGCCAAGCCAACACCTCAAACTGGTTGTTGTGCTCCTCAAACCATTCCTGAACCATTTGTGTTTTGTGGGATGGAGCATCATCCTGCTGGAAGAGACCATCAGGGAATACTGTTTCTATGAAAGGGTCTACAGCAATGGTTAGGTAGGAGGTACATGTCAAAGTTACATCCACATGGATGGAGGACCCAAGGTTTCTCAGCAGAACATTGCCCAAAGCACCACACTGCCTCCACCGGCTGGTCTTTTTCCCATAGGACCAGACCTTTAATATATGCAGTTAATACCTGTGTACGTCTATTTAAGAGGAGGTTTTCGTGCCAGACTTTTAATTTTAATGGAGTATTTGTATGCTGCTGTATTCTTACTTTTTTATTTATTTCTATACAATTACACAAACCAATAAAGGAAAACAAACAAAACAACTCAACAGTGTCTGGGTAGTAACAGAGCATCTCCATCATCTCTCAGTCCTGTTAATCATTTTCCCCTCAAACGATGTCATTTCCAGTCCTGTCTTCTGTCCACTTAGTCCATTTTTTGTCCAATTGTGCTTCTTGTCATCTCAGTTTATGAGTTAGTTTTTCCATCATGTAGATTTCCTCAGTAATTTTCAACCATTGGTCCTTTGTTGGTGGTCCTGTTTTCCCCCTGTTTCTTGTTACAGCTCTTTACCTGCCACTAGCAGCATTTGGACTAAATATCTGTCATTTCCCATCACACTGTCTTCTGAGAAATCACCAAAATAAAGCACACTGCAGCTCAGAGGGATCTTAGAACCCACTATCTGTTGTAGATCTTCACATACAGTTTCCCAAAACAGTTACTTTCTGACATTTCCAAAAACATGAGTGATCTACATCAAGTTCTGGTATCGGTTTAACTCTTTATTTTTTTTTTATCTTTGATGTAATAAAGAAATGTGCC
Source organism: Amphiprion ocellaris (assembly GCF_022539595.1). Taxonomy (NCBI): domain Eukaryota; kingdom Metazoa; phylum Chordata; class Actinopteri; family Pomacentridae; genus Amphiprion; species Amphiprion ocellaris. The sequence continues at coordinate 36,030,697 of NC_072777.1, read as the reverse complement.
AAATTTTTCCACAAGAACTCCCTCCACATCCACGAACTAGTGCATATGTGACGGATCTTCCACATATTAACCCTCCTGTTATCCTCATTTAAGGGCACCAAAAAATATAGTTTTCTTGTCTGAAAAAAATTTAAAAATTCAGCAAAAAAAATTCCCCAAATTTCTGAAAATGTGCAAAACCTCCAGGAAGAAAATTCCAATAATTCCTTAAAAGTTTCCCTTAAAAGATTTATTTTTAAAAAATCACCTAAATTTAGCAAAAAAATTCTTGTAAATATTTTCAAAAAATGAGTAAAAATCTTCCAAAAAAATCCTAAAAATATCTAAAGTGATTCCATATATATCAGTAAAACTTCTAGTATTTTCTTTAAGAACATTCAAATAAAAATCAACCAAAATCCAGTGAAATTCGTTGGATTATGGTTGATTTTCTGTCAATGTTCTTAAGAAACATTTTTTTTAACATTTCTTTTTTTCCACCAAAAAATGTTCAAAGATTTCCCAAAAATGTTGAAAATGTGGACATCAGAAGTTTCACTGTGAAAATATATATTTTTCCACATTTTCAAACTTTAAAACGGGTCAGTTTGACCCACAGGACGACATGAGGGTTAATCCAATCATCATCTGTAATTTCCAGGTTAAGTTCCTTCTCTGTTTTTACCTTCATTAAGGTTCTGAATACCTCTCTGACTGCTGCTCTAGTTAGCGTTCACTCGTTAGTTGGTCACATTAGCCTGAGCCAGCAGATGTTTGGTGGCAGCACACAGCAATCACTGTACTCATGCATTCCAGTCTCAGAATATATCTCACTGCGGTTCTGATCAGGATGAAGATAAGACTAGAAGTTGTCACCAACTCTGGGCAAGAAGCGAGCGACTGCTGCCGCCGTCATCCAGGACGTTACTCTGACACCCACTGATGATTCATATCACGTCTAACATCACCTCAGCTCAGACCAGCTTACCTTTAGCTTGGCTTTTACAGCTGAGTCATCGCAGGAACTTCACTGAAGTTTGTTCTACTTGTAATGATCTTCAGGCTTAACCCTCGTGTCGTCCTGCGGGTCAAAATTGACCCGTTTTAAAGTTTGAAAATGTGGAAAAAAATATTTTTTCACAGTGAAACTTCTGATGTCCACATTTTCAACATTTTTGGGAAATCTCTGAACATTTTTTGGTAGAAAAAAGAAATGTTTCTGATGTTCATCATAACTGACGGCTTTACTGGTGGTAAACAGTGCAGTTAGGGATGCTCTGTGGGTCCATCAAAACACCATTTAACCCTCCAGTTGTCTCCATTTACGGGTGTCAAAAAAAATTTGAAAAATGTTTCTTAAGAACATTCACAAAAAAATCTACCAAAATCCTGCGAATTTTACTGGATTTTGGTTGATTTTTATGTGAATGTTCTTAAAGAAAATATTAGAAGTTTTACTGATATATATGGAATCACATGAGATATTTTTAGGATTTTTTTGGCAGATTTTTAATCATTTTTTGAAAATATTTACAAGAATTTTCTTGCCAGATTTGGGGGATTTTTTAAAAAATAAAACTTTTAAGGCAAACTTTTAAGGAATTATTGGAATTTTCTTCCTGAAGGTTTTGCAAATTTTCAGAAATTTGGGGTATTTTTTTCTGATTTTTTTTCAGACACAGAAACAATATTTTTTGGTGCCCATAAATGAGGACAACAGGAGGATTAAAACATAGCAGCCTGCTTATCATCAGTTTATCTCTAAATGGGATCTTAATTTACAAACTGAACTTCCTGTTGTACTGAAGGAGGTTTTAAACTAGCAATTGAGATCATAAACTCATTAGAAAAATGTTCGTTAAGGTAATAAACTGAGTAAGAGAACGGTCATTTTCTCACTGACTCCTGTACAACTGGACTGCTGTTTGCAACCGGAGGAGTTGCCCCCTGCTGGCTGTTAGAGAGAATGCAGGTTTAAGGCAGTTCACTTTTCATACAGTTTGTTTTGGATCCTGCCTCAAGTGGCCTTTCAAGAAACTGCAGATTTGGGCATTTAAGTTGGTCTCATTGATCAGGCCTTGAAGTTTCCACTTGGCAAGAAAAAAACATCAGTCTGATAACAGGTTCACCTGCTCACATTAATCTTTCTTTTTTCTTAGTTCTCTCCTTTTATGCCACTTTTTGTATTATTTTTCCCTCCGCCACGGGTAAATAATATTTCCCTTTGCTCTAAATATTTGCCAACTCATTCTTTTTTTGCTTTCTAGGCGATATGAATGCATCACATGAGGGTGAAAGAGAGAAATCAGTGTTTCTCTGTAGCATCATGTGTTCTGTTTTTAGCAGCAGAAAGGCTAATTAGCTCGGATGACATAACAATGGGAGCTCAAACCTTCTCTCTTAATTCTTCAGGACTAAATAACTCTGCTGGTGTCTGTCTCCTCTCTGCTGCTCAGACTTTCACACCAGAATCAATCCCCTTCATGCGAACAGCGTGGGATTAATTATTTCTGTGGGGATCTCACTGACCTCATTGTCTTGTCTTGGTTAAATTTATTTTCAGTTTCCATCATGTACATTTGTCACAGACATGAACGCCTCCACACTGCCCCGTCATCTCTCTCTAACTCCACACTTTGTTTCCTCATCTGTTGTTTTATTTCTTACATAATGAAGACTTGTTGCTTCTCTGTGTGATTGATAATTGATTCGCTGAGGAGCTGCATGAATAAATGATCCTCAGCTCCACTCTGTCGCCTGCTATCAAGTCAGACTTCTCTTCTGGGAGATAATTCTGCCGACTGCTATGTAACCGACCATAAAGCTGGGTGGGAATTAGTTCACTGCAGAGAAGAAGAGCTGTTTGGCAAAAGAATGTGGAAACAGTTCAAAAAGAAGAGAAATGATTCCTGTAACTTCCTGCTCAGTTCATGTCCTGAAACCTGAATTAGTAAATATGATTATATAGGACCTGAAGGATGGAGGGGCAGCTTTAGGAATAAACACATTTTTTACTAATGTAACTTTATTTTTTACTCATGAGGCTTGCAGCTAGAAGATCCCCGGTTCGTGTCCCAGCCTTTCTGGGATCTTTCTACATGGAGTCTCCATGTTCTCCTGTACATGTGTGGGTTTTCTCCAGGTTCTCCAGCTTCCTCCCTCAGTCCACAAACATGCTGAGGTTCATTGGTGACTCTAAACTGTCTGTAGGTGTGAATGTGAGTGTTAGGGCCTCTGGTAGCTCTGTGTGTGGATGTCTTGTGGAGAGTAGATTGATTACAGCTGGATGAAGACTGAGCTCCAGATCCCACCTGGAACTCATGAGGAGTGATGATCCTGGTCCTCCACACCTCCCAACCCACCGGATTGGTCCGCCACCACCACTCCTCCTCCCAGAAGACCCCAGCAATCACCACACATGAGTATATCTACAACCAGAACTCTCAGTCTTGGTGGCTGGTGTTTGTGACCAGTTCTGGTGCCTCTTTGTGATTTACTTGCGTTCTGGTCCATTGGCTCTGTAGCCACTGAGGGGAACTACGGACATTTAGAGCTTCTGCTGGATTTGAGTCTTTGCATATTGTGTATTAAATGTGTGTTTAGTTAGTTCTGTTCACTGTCTGTATTAGTTTCTGTTACTTATGGTGGGTGTTGCTGCTGTGTTTAAGTTTGGCTAAGGAGTTTAGTTTCCAAACTCTGTTAGCCCTGGTTTGGTTTTGTGTTGTTCTTTGATCTGGCAGCACCCACCAGTCTTGTTTTCTTCGTGTTATCACTGTTCTGTTAAATTTGCTACTGAGCAATAAATTGCTTCGCCTGAAGCAGTAACATCTAGTGTGATTGTTTCTCTGTGTGCAGTCCTGTGATAGACCGCTACCTGCCCAGGTTTCCTTAAGTTGTCTATTACCACTTTAAAATTGCTCAAATTATCACCTGACTGTAGTTAAACTTTGTAAAACTCTACAGACTTTAAAAGTGAAGTTCCACTTTAGAAGCCACACTGTTTACATAGTTGTAGTGGTTCTGGTGAGGAACCGCAAACAGCTGGATTTTATCGTCCTCCAGCTTCTAATTCAGGTCTGATTTTCTTCTAGTGATGTTCTAGTATTTCAGAGCTTATAGCAGTTCATCAGAGTCGTTGTACGTTTGGCTGTGAAGCTGTTTCTTCCTGTGTTCCAGTTTGTGGGTCTTTACTCATAAGATGCTGGAGGAGGTGTTATCTGAGCTCTTTGAGTTACTACCAGAAACCTGTCAGCATTTCTTTGACCTACATTGTTGAGACAGCGCTGTCAGTGTGTAGGTGTAGTTAGAAAGCTGTAGATGACTGGGAGATTAAAGAAGAATGATTCCAGTCCTTCTCTTCTGCTTGAGATCACTGGGTTCATTATGTTGTATTTTTATTTCATTCTGCTTCAGATGGCTTTCATTAGCAGGAGTAGTTTCAAATAGGACTCAGCCAGATTTTTTTTTAAGAGGACGTTTTGAATCTGCTCTGATTTGGTTTGGATGCTGATCAAACGTTCTCCAGCCTGAGCTGCACATTTTCACGTCTTCTTTTCTTTTTGCTGATTTTTTTAAAAGTAAGAAGTCATGCATGTTTTTCAGAACCACATCAGAAACATCTCTAGGTGCAGAGAAGTTTCACACCTTTCAATAAGCTCGTGAAGTTTTCCTTAAAGACGGGTCAAAATGAGGTCGAATGAGAAGAACTCACCTTTACTCAGCCTCAGTTTCTCAGCATTAAAGACAAACTAAAAGCTTCTGCAGTTTGTCTAAGAAGGGCTTTCTTAAATATTTTTGCATGCATGAATATTCTTTTACATAAGAGGCAAACCCATCCCAATGAGAAGATGTGAGAGAAGTAAAAGCAGACAGATCCTGTAGATGGGAAATAGCGACGATGAATGGATGAAAATTTATCCTGTTTAGAGATCAACATGAGTATCTTAAAAATCAGTGACAGTCAGAGCGGAAACACACACCAACACAGTCTGGCTGTATATAAACACAGCTAGATGTAGACATAACAGGACGGCAAAGGAGCTGCTCACAGTGAAGGCTGGGTTTAACGCTCTGAGCTGAGGAGACGGTCATGCTGCTGGTGAGTTTATCCATCTTTAACCGCTATCCACCATCAGAAGATTAGATCAGTCTCAGTCTGATTAGGCTGGATTGTGTTGCGTTTGTCTCCAAATGTCGTCCTGTAGTCCTAAAACTGAAAAGTGATGAGGATTGAACACTTGTTAGAGTTCAGAAGTTAATGATGAGGTCATGCATTCACATAATAATTATTAAAGTCATGCTGTTGGTGAGTCTTATTAATAATCAGAGAAATTTCAGATTGGATGAAATTATGCATGAAATATTAGTGCAGGTTTGGACTCCAGATGTCATTTTATAGTCTTGGAATTAACCCTGCTGTTATCTTCATTTATCGGCACCAAAAAATATAGTTTTCTTGTCTGAAAAAAAATCCAAAAATTCTGCAAAAAAATCCCCAAATTTCTGAAAATTTGCAAAACCTTCAGGAAGAAAATTCCAATAATTCCTTAAAAGTTTCCCTTAAAAGTTTTATTTTTAAAAAAATCTGCCAAATTTGGCAAGAAAATTCTTGTAAATATTTTCAAAAAATGAATAAAAATCTTCCCAAAAAATCGTAAAAATGTCTAAAGTGATTCCATATATATCAGTAAAACTTCTAATATTTTCTTTAAGAACATTCACATAGAAATCTTTTTTTTGTGAATGTTCTTAAGGAACATTTTTAACATTTCTTTTTTTTCACCAAAAAATGTTCAAAGGTTTCCCAAAAATGTTGTAAATTTGGACATCAGAAATTTCACTGTGAAAATATTTTTTTTCGCCACATTTTCAAACTTTAAAACGGGTCAGTTTGACCCGCAGGACGACACGAGGGTTATTAAAGGGAATGAGAGATAACTGAGATTTTCTTGCAATTCAAAATAATTAATAAGGTCATGCATTCACTAAATAATTTATCCATTCATGCTGCTGGTGAGGGTTCAGGGTTACTTTTCCTGTCCGTACCTCTCATCAATAATCAGAAAATTGTATCAGACCTTGAATTTAAGTTTGATCAGAGGGGATCATGCTTTATGAGGTATTAGTGTAGAGTTTGACTCCAAGTGTCATACTATAATCTTACATACTGGGAAGGACATGAACAATATTTTTGGCCTTTTTTGGCTGTAACTCCTTTGTCTTTGAAGCAGCTAATGACAGGAACTCCTCACAAAACACCCTCAAACTTTCAGCCACTTTTGGCACCCTTTAAATCTGAGAGACCTGGAGCAGTTTGTAAAAGAAGAGTGGTCCAGAGTTCCATCTGAGAGGAGTAAGAAGCTTGTTGATGGTTCTAGGAAGCGGCTGGTTTCACTTATTTCTTCCAAAGGGTGGCAACCAAACATTGGGTTGAGGGTGCCGACAACTTTGTCCAACCCATTTTTTGAGTTTTGTGTAAAATTATGTCAGTATGGCTTTTTTCTTCAGATTTTTTTGTGTTTTTCCAATGCACACCAAGGAAATAAACATTTGTAATTGCAACAATTTCTGGCAGAAATGGTGGATTTTCTGGAAGAATTCCAGGGGTGCCAATACTTTCGTCCATGACTGTATATACACACACACTTTCTACACCTCATGCACATTTTTTCACTTACATGTATATGCTTCCATGCTTCTTACTGGTTTACTTTTGTTTTATGTTGTGTTTCTATGTCTATTAGTGTGTGTAGTTTAATGTGTATTTATTCCTGCTGTCTCTTGGTCAGGTCATGTTTGCAAATGAGAACTGGTGCTTAAACATTTTTACCTGGAAAATAAAGGTCAGATAAAATAAAACAATATGTGAGATTTTTTGTAATTCAAAATACATTTAAGTTTTGGTAAATAGATGAAAAGGTTATGCTTTAACAGAATAGTTATTCAACTCTTATCCATGAGCAGAGGGTAGACTCAAAGCAGGGATGGAAGTTTCAATGATGGGATTGTGCTGTGTGATGTGTTTAGTGCAGGGTTTGACTCCATGTGTCATACAAAGGAAATAAGATACCTGAGACTTTCTTGTAATTCTAAATATGTATCAGTGTTCAGAAATAGAAAAAAGGTCGTGCATTCACATAATAATTAACTAAGCAGGGTTGACTGTTTTCCATGTCTCAGAAAGCTTCTCGTTCTGCCTGGTGTTTTCTTCTCCAGGTCTTTAGAGCTCTGCTGCTTCTGGGTTTGGTGTCTCTGCTCCATTCCACCAGGAGAGGCCATGCGGTGTCGGTGGTTTTGGATCAGGGAGGAGGACCGAGGGGCCAGACTGTCAGACTGGTCCTGGACCCATCAGTACTGGGGAGGTCTACCAGCATCCCTGGATCCTCCATCGCCAACATGTCGCTGTCTCCATGGACATACAGGTGAGGAGTCTCTGAAGCAGCCTCTGATTTACATACATAATAATACATGATAAAGTATACAGATATCAGGCTGTAAAGTGCTTGATGGAGACAAAGTGAGAAATAAGCAAAGATCTTAAAAGCAATTAGCAGAAAGTTTCTTCAAACAAGGTAGTTCAAAGTGCTTTTTAATGGCAAAGAAAAGAAATACAGATGACTTAAAAGGTAGACATTAAAATCATAGAAATAAAACATAATTTAACCGATAAAATCAACATGAAATTTTATAATCATAATAACAAAGAAATTAGAACTCAGATAAAAAGAGATCAAATAAAATCACTTGAAGAGTTCCAGTGCAATTCTGCTATTAAGACAGTCATTAATCAAAGGCAGCAGTAAATAAATGAGTCTTTAACCTTGGTTTAAAGGAGCTGAGAGTTTCATCAGACCTGCAGGTTTTTGGAAGTTTGTTCCAGATGTGTGGAGCATAGAAACTGAAAGCTGCTTCTTCATGTCTGGTTCTGGGGACAGAGAGCAGACCTGGACCAGAGGACCAGAGATGTGAAGGGTTCAGATGGTGAGAGTAGATCACCTAAAGCATTCAGAGCTTCATAAACTAACAGAAGGATTTTAAAATGTATCCTCTGAGAGACAAAGCCAAAGACTTCAGAACAATCAGGTCACAAACCGACGGGAAATAAGAAAGGGGTCATAAAACGCAATCATTCAGTAAATCACACATTCAGAAGGAGCTGGAGATGAAAGAGAAAGTAAGGATGAGATGTTAAAGACCCTGTAGATGTCGATAGTCTGATCTCACTCAGACTTTTTCACAGTTTGTGTGCAGAAACCAGTTTACTGCCCTGAGAGAACGTTCTGGGACAGTTAAAAGAACCCGAATGTCATCTGGAACATTTAATGCATTAAAAGTGATCAGTAGGATTTTAAAATCAATGCAGAATCTGACAGGTATCCAGAGTAAACTAACTAGTCTTTTAAATCACTTCTTAAACCCACTTTTACAGACTTGCTTTTATGTGAGGTTTTCTTTTAGCTTTACTGAGTTTCAGTGTTTTATTCTGCATTATGTCCTGTTTATTTCAGATGTTCTCTCTGGTTTTATTTCACTTTTAGCTGCCTGGTTCTTTGGTGTGATGTCGTCTCTCTAATTCTTTAATTCTCTGTTTTTTTTTTAACTTTTAATTTTAACCTTCAGTCTTGTTCTTTAATTTTCAAACTGCCTAGTTCCCGTTTGTTATGAATGCTAATCTAGCTAATCATTGTTTTAATTTATTATCATTATTGTCTCCTCCATCTTGTCTGATTGTCTGTGTTTCATGTTTTAACTGTCAAAGCTCTTTGTGACGCTGTTCTTAAGGCTGCTATAGAAATAAAGTTATTATTAGTAAGAGGATCAGCATCAGACAGTGAATGTAGTTGTTGTATTATAAATTTTTATGTTGTTGTTTAGGTTTCTTTACCGTGTTTACATGTCCATCTGTAAAAACAAGTAATCAGGCTACCATTTTAAAAATTACAGACTTTAAATGTGGAAATTATTTACGGTTTTGGGGTAGTTTTATATGGTTAACATGTATTAATACTTTTTTCTTAGATTTTACTGATTATTATCTGTATTCTAAACATAACAATAAATCCTTTAAAATATTTGTTTAAAATTTTACATTTTTTACAGTGTAGAAGAGCTAAATAAGTAGTTTACATCATGTCTAAGCATTCAATCCAAATATATTTGGAGTAAACTTAATGCGAATATATTAAATTCACATATATAACCTGATGCAAACTAACGTCAGACAGGAATGATCTGGTTTCAGTGTTTTGTTTTTCCTGAAAGAAGCTCAACTCAACAACATGTCGGCTCATTCAGGTTCCAGTTTTTCACTTTTAAAGCCTAGAAATCCCGTTTCTTCTCTCCTTTTCCGTCCAGAGACTCCTTCGTGGCGTCTCGTTTACCCAGACGGATCTCTGAGGCTCACTGTCTGACCTCCGGCTGTCTGAACCTTCAGTGGGGAGAAGATGCAGCTCTGGAGGCCAAACCCGTCTACTACCAGGCTCTGGTCTTCTACAGGTGGGTGGTGATAAACGTTGCTTCTTGTTTTCCTCATAATGTCTCGTGTGCACATTTCAAAAGCCCAGTAAACTCATTAAGGATGTCGGTAAATCAGAAACCAGATGCAGACAGAATGTTGAGGTGGGAGATAATAAGAAAAGTTAGGTCATGGATCCACTCCCACCTCTTCACTAAACACATAGACGCAAGATAAAAACAACTAGTTTACTGGTTTAGATGAGAATATACAGTTGAACAGCTATTTTTAATAAATTCAGATTTGTTTTGTTGACATATTTATGTCGGTATTTGCTTAAACTTAAAATTGTGTTTAGTTTAAACCCAATTTTCTTCATTTAAACTTCATTTAACCCTCGTGTCGTCCTGCGGGTCAAAATGACCCGTTTTACAGTTTGAAAATGTGGGGAAAAAAATATTTCACAGTGAAACTTCTGATGGTGGTATAGTATTTTCTGTGTGTGATACATGAGAATCCTGCAAATCAAGAGCTGAAGAGGCCTCTTGGGTTTGAATTATGTGAGTTGTGAGTGAACAGGGCTCTCTGTGTGCGGTTTGATTCAAGCACAACAAACACTTAATCAGATTACAGCTCTCTGCTCTTTAGGTTCAGTATAACTGGAGTGAAACTGCGTCTGACGAAAACAGCTCAGTTAACCCTCGTCTCGTCCTGCGGGTCAAATTCACCCGTTTTAAAGTTTGAAAATGTGGAAAAAAATAAATTCACAGTGATTCTTCTGATGTCCACATTTTCCACATTTTTGGGAATCTTTGAACATTTTTTGGTGGAAAAAAAGAAATGTTAAAAATGTTTCTTTAAGAACATTCACATAAAAATCAACCAAAATCCAGCAATATTCGCTGCATTTTGCTTGATTTTTATGTGAATGTTCTTAAAGAAAATATTAGAAGTTTTACTTACATATATGGAATCACTTTAGATATTTTCAGGATTTTTTTGGCAGATTTTTACTCATTTTTTGAAAATATTTACAAGAATTTTCTTGCCAAATTTGAGGGATTTTTTAAAAAGAAAAGTTTTAAGGGAAACTTTTAGGGAATTATTGGAATTTTCTTCCTAAAGGTTTTGCAAATTTTCAGAAATTTGGGGAATTTTTTTGCAGAATTTTTGGATTTTTTTCAGACAAGGAAACAATATTTTTTGGTGCTCATAAATGAGGACAACAGGAGGGTTAAGTTGAGGTAATTTACTGCAATTGCTTGTTAGGTTTTTTTGTTGTTGTCTTTTTCTATCTTGAGTTCAGGATTTGAAGTCCTCTCCACAATCTTAGTAATAATAATAGTAATAATAATGAATTTTATTTGTAAGGCACTGCTCATTCTCCAAGTGCTACATTAAAGATAGAAAAGGATAAAAACAAAACAACAAGGTAAAATAAAAGTAAAAAATAAAAATTTCAGGGACATGTTTAATTAAAATTAGCATGCCCAAGCAATTCCAGGTGGTGAAAAATGTTCATTAAAAACAGCGTAATTCCATTAGAAGTCGTCACAGTGCAGCAGTTCTAGTTGCTAAAAGTGGATGTTGTTGATGTTTATTAGCTTCATATCAACTGCAGTAAATAGAAAAACTTTGCTTTTAAAGAAGCACCAGTTCTTCTTCTTCTTACACCTGTACACGGTTTTTAACAAACTTTGAGAACTTATGAGAGTTCCTCTGTGGATTTGGTCTGAATCTCTTTATGTGACCCCAGACTGACTCCATGGTGTTCACATTAAGACTCATATATTCTTTTAGGACTGAATTTAGGTCTTTATGATGCTGACGCTGCTTATTCGGTGTCACTATGCTGCTTCAGGGCCAGTAAAACATCAGGTTTATGGAATTATGTGATAAGAATAACGACATCCGGGTGCAACTGATAGATGAGGACACGAACAAGAGAGTCTGTTTCAACCAACTAGACCCTCATTGGAAGTCATTTCTGTGTCTGTTCTCCTCTGTAACTGTGTAAAAAAGGCAGAAAATACTCAAAAAACGGTCTTTAAAACATCCTAAAACACCCCAAGAGCAGAACATGTGCACAGCGGTGCATCATTTAGGGAAACAGAAAGTTCATTTCTATGGAAGAAGCAGTGTCTGGAGGTGGTTCTCATCAATCTGGGTCATTTTTTAATCACTGGATTTTTGTTTACATGCATACTGACCACAAAGATTCCCTATTTTACTCTGTGTAAAGAGGTTCTAGATAGAAAGCATGCAGTACAAGAACACTGAAACAGTTTTTTCATCATTTCTAAATGGCAAACGTAGCTGATAACGGGTTGTGAAAAGCCATTTTATGGTGGCTTCAGCAGTGGGAATGAAAACAACCAAAGCTAACTCTGCTGTGGTGTTAGAGAGGCTTCATCTGCAGCTCAACACTCCAGCTGTTATTCATCATATTAAACCAAACGGAAATCCACAGAATTGAATTAACCTGATCGAATGACCACAGCTAATTCCATCTCGGCTTCCACTGCAATCAGATTCAATGAGATGTAATAACGCTGTGATCGATTTTAACCCGATAACAACATCTCTGCAGAGTCCCGAGGCCGAGTCGCTCCACTAAAGCAGGAAAGAAGGTGAAGAAGAAGAAGTACGACCTGCGTCTGGGGACGGAGATGATCCCGGTGGGCTGCACATGTGTGAGGCCGAGCGTCGTACCGCAGCTGTAACACGTCAACATGGTTCCTTCAACACGCTCTGAGGGCTGCTTTTATCCACATCAGACTGATATAAGGGATTTTATAACTTATCACTGATTGAAATCATGAATATTAATATTAATTTACCTCACCATTAATAAAGTACAGGGGGTCCTCGACTTACGTCAGAGTTCAGTTCCTACGGCATGATGGAAGTCGATTTATGCTGTAAAAATGTAAACAAAGCCGTTCCGTGCATCGTGATATCAATCAGTTTACATATTAATACAACTACAGTAACGACAAACAGTCATTAACTCGCACTGACACACAACCAGAGTCTGGTTGAGGCATATGGGTTCTGGAAAGCGTCTTGAGACAATTTGACATGTAATTGGTGCTATATAAATAAAATTGAATTGAATTGGATTGAATGGATTTATGCTTGGGAGTCATAATGAAGTTAGTGAATGTAGCATTATGCAATGTGGCGGCAAATGGAAACAAAACCGTCTGATAGCGCCGCGTGACGACGTATTCATCCCCCAACTAGTTCCACCGAACCAGTTTCGATGTAACGACGTAAGTTGAGGACGTCGTAAACCGAGGACCTCCTCTGTCCGTCCTATCTATCTATCTATCTATCTATCTATGGTCTATCTATCTATCTATCTATCTATGGTCTATCTATCTATCTATCTATCTATGGTCTATCTATCTATCTATCTATCTATCTATCTATCTATCTATCTATCTATCTATCTATCTATGGTCTATCTATCTATCTATCTATCTATCTATGGTCTATCTATCTATCTATCTATCTATCTATCTATCTATCTATCTATCTATCTATCTATCTATCTATCTATCTATCTATCTATGGTCTATCTATCTATCTGTCTGTCTGTCTGTCTGTCTGTCTGTCTGTCTGTCTGTCTGTCTGTCTGTCTATCTATCTATCTATCTATCTATCTATCTATCTATCTATGGTCTATCTATCTATCTATCTATCTATCTATCTATCTATGGTCTATCTATCTATCTATCTGTCTGTCTGTCTGTCTGTCTGTCTGTCTGTCTGTCTGTCTGTCTATCTATCTATCTATCTATCTATGGTCTATCTATGGTCTATCTATCTATCTATCCTTTATTTAACTTATTAGCCCTCAGTGTCTGAATACCCTGATAGTAGTGAAGAGTTTCTTTCTGCCCCCTAGTGGTGAAAATTAGTGTACTGCAGCTTTAATCTAGATGTGAAATAAACACCCTGGCAAACACTGCTGGATGTTTTATTTAGAAGTTAAACTAATGTGTGTAGTTTTATCAGGTTATCGGAGATCTATATTTTCATATGAAATGTTAGTATACATTTTTATTTTGTGGATATGTTTGTTTTATATATCATGTCTGATTTTTCCTGTTTCGCTTTATATTAATCCCATTCTTATTTTATTGTGCACATGAATACTATTTTGCAAAATGTGTAAACAGGTGGAAAATTCAGAGAAAGACCAACATAAAGTACTTGTAAGAGCAGTTTAATGTTTCTTTGCGCTGAATGTCAGAACATGTGCACAACAGAAAGTTCATTTCTATGGAAGAAGCAGCGTCTGGAGGTGGTTCTCATCAATCTAGGTCATTTTTTAATCACTAGATTTTTGTTTACATGCATACTGACCACAAAGATTCCCTGTTTCGCTCTCTGTAAAGAGGTTCTAGATAGAAAGCATGCAGTACAAGAACACTGACCCTCATGTCGTCCTGCGGGTCAAATTGACTTGTTTTAAACTTTGAAAATGTGGGGAAAAAAAACATATTTTCACAGTGAAACTTCTGATGTCCACATTTTCAACATTTTTGGGAAATCTCTGAACATTTTTTGTTGAAAAAAAAGAAATGTTAAAAATGATTCTTAAGAACATTCACATAAAAATCAACCAAAATCCAGTGAATTTCACTGAATTTTGGTTGATTTTTATGTGAATGTTCTTAAAGAAAATATTAGAAGTTTTACTGATATATATGGAATCACTTTAGATATTTTTAGGATTTTTTGAAAAGATTGTTACTCATTTTTTTGGAAAATATTTACAAGACTTTTCTTGCCAAATTTGGGGGATTTAAAAAAAAAAATAAAGCTCTTAAGGGAAACTTTTAAGGAATTATTGGAATTTTCTTCCTAAAGGTTTTGCAAATTTTCAGAAATTTGGGGAATTTTTTTTGCTGAAATTTTGGATTTTTTTCAGACAAGGAAACAATATTTTTGGTGCCTGTAAATGAGGACAACAGGAGGGTTAAAACTGTGCACCGTATGGCAAACATAGCCATTTTATTGTGGCTTCAGCAGTGGGAATAAAAACAACAGACATTAACTATGTGGTATGTGGCAGCTCAGAAGGAGAAAGGAGAACTTTACTGGATGTGTTTGACTGAAGTTAGACCATCAGAAAACTGTCGGTTCAACATTTAACCTGAAATAACCAGAACACAGCCGGAGTTCATTCAAGTTTTTTTTTACTGACCATGCCTAGTAGATATAATCAGTCCAGCCTGGAAGATATACAGCGACACACTTACAGCAAGTACAAACCCCAAGTTACGACTCCCCCGGTACAGTGCAAACAGTTTTAGACGTTTCAGCCAAGTCAGTATGACTCAACAACCGAATCTCATCGTTCTGTTTAAATTCCACGGAACAATCAGAGCTCAGTGAGTCCTCTCCAGAAACCGAGCCAGACTGTGAACTTTTGCTGTTTCTCTCTACTTGTGGTGTTATTGTTGGTTTTTACTATATATGTTCAACCGTCCTTTCTCAGATGCATATGTGCTTTTGAGTTGTGCTTAATGAAAGAAGAGTGCAATCAGTGCTCTAAATCTAAGAGAGTCTAAAGCATGTCACTGATCTACGACTACACTACAGATAGTTTCACAGAGAGTCCCACGGTGGCGGGAACAGCACAGATTCCTCACTTTTTAAGCTTATTTTTTAGTTTTTCTTCAACTCCCCCAGAGCTCCAGAGAAAGAAAGGAAAGAGCGATTCTTTATTTCATATTCACAAAGCCTTTAGTGAGCTCAGCGTCCCGACAGACTGGAATATCCCAGAAATGGTGCAGCAGAGAATTATCACAAGAGCTAAACCAGTTTTTATTTTTAATCCTTGTGTGGTATTTCCTGTGTGTGATACATGAGAATCCTGCTGGAGTGAAACTGCGTCTGACGAAAACAGCTCAGTTAACCCTCGTGTCGTCCTGCCGGTCAAAATTAACCCGTTTTAAAGTTTGAAAATATGGGAAAAAATCTACTTTCACAGTGAAATTTCTGATGCCCACATTTTCAACATTTTTGGGAAATCTTTGAACATTTTTTGGTGGGAAAAAAAGAAATGTTAAAAGTGATTCTTTAAGAATATTCACACAAAAAAAATCAACCACAATCCAGTGAAATTTGCTGGATTTTGGTTGATTTTTTGTGAATGTTCTTAAAGAAAATATTAGAATTTTTACTGATATATATAGAATCACTTTAGATATTTTTTGGATTTTTTTGGAAGATTTTTAATCATTTTTTGAAAATATTTACAAGAATTTTCTTGCCAAATTTGAGGGATTTTAAAAAAAAAATAAAATTTTTAAGGGAAACTTTTAAGGAATTATTGGAATTTTCTTCCTGAAGGTTTTGCAAATTTTCAGAAATTTAGGGAATTTTTTTGTTGCCTGTAAATGAGGACGGCAGGAGGGTTAATGATGCTAAAATACAACGCAGGCAGTTCTAATTTCCTCCTGTCCAACTGAAACTGCAGGAATAGAGAGCTCTAGTTCTTATCTCTGACCTCCTCCTGGACCGAACAATCACTGCTGTTTAAACCTGTAGATTGTTGTGTTGCTGTCGCCCCAGACCTCCCCACCCTTTAGAAAAAAGACTAATTTCAACATCAAGAGTTTGGAACTTTGTACAGCTTGTTCACAATCATCACAGCAGACATCAAATACAAAAACCGGCCTTTTTTCCTTTTGTTCGGGTTGCTGTTGCTGAGTTCCTTCTTATTCTTTTCTGCACTGTTTTGATTTATTTGTATTTTTTTTCAGACTCAAAAACTCCCCAGTCTTGCTGTTTTTTTTCTCTCTGTCAGCATCGCTCGTCTACCGGCAGGCCTCCTCCTTCATCTCCTTGTTCTTCCTCACTTCCTCGGCGTGTTTGTCCTGAAAAACAAACATCGGATCATCAGCATTCATGGATACATCTGCATTAATGACAGAACGAGGGAACAGCTCCTTTCTGTTCATGAGATCTGAGCAGGAAATGGGACCAAGTGGGGAGAACTACAAACTCTTTCTGGCCTCATCTAATATTCATGATTACTGGTAAACAATGTTAAAATAGAATGATTTATGACAATATAGCTTCATTTGCACTCAATAACATTTTAGGTCTCAATATAACACTGTTGGCTCAAGGACGTTGTACAAATATGCCCATAAATATGTGGCTAAAGCAGAAAAAACAACAATTAAATGTTGGAATATTCCCTGAAGTGTCTCTGCAGGTTGCCAGGCGACTGCTCTGAGTAAAGAAGTAGAAGACATGAAACAGCATGGAGGCATTTTCACACTTTCTGACACAGATTGGAGAATAAAGATACACTGTAAAGCCCTCACTGGTGATCTTTAGAGGTGTTGGAAGGCAGATTCAGAGAGAATCTAACCATTTTCTCCTATTTCACACAGACTATTTACAGAATATAGCGTCCGGCTTTCATAGGTGATGACCGTGCTGCAGTGACTTCAACCTGTATTCTCTCTAACAGCCAGCAGGAGGCGGTGTCTACAAAAGGAAGTGTGTAAGAAAATCAGCCTATTTCTCATTTGATTTGCTCCTTCAGTGAACCTTTGCCTTACGAGTTTATGTTCTCAATCTGTAGTTTCAAGTGTCTGTAAATACAGCCTGATGTTAACCTTTCTAAATGCTGTTCCATTTGGAGGGAAGTAGATGATAAAGTAAGACGTGCTTTAGGTGAAACTATTGTCTGTTTGACAGGTTGTTACCAAATCAACCTGTGTTGTGTCCTTGAATTCTGTCAGATCCACGAGTCGATCATAAAGTCTGGTTTCAACAGACCCAGATGGTGGAAACCACGAGTTTAACTCCACAGACCAACTGGTGCTGTTCATCTTTTTTACACAAGCTATTAGCTGACTGCTGGTGCTAATTATTTAAGTTGATGAGAAAAACATGTATTTTACAAAATGTTGTCCTCTTAGTTTATTCAGCATTTTGGACAAGTTTTATGTCAGCTTGGATCTTTTCTTGTCATTTTGGATTATTTTTGTGACTTTGGGATAATTTTCAAGTCATTTAGGACAAATTTCATGTCATTCTGAACAATTTTCTGTAATTATGGATCATTTTCAAGTCATTTTGGACAATTTTCGAGTCATTTTAGATAATTTTCTTGTCATTTTCAACAAGTTTTATGTCAGCTTGGATCTTTTCCCATTATTTTGGATCATTTCTGTCTCTTTGGAATAATTTCCAAGTCATTTAGGACAAATTTCATGTCATTCTGGGCTAATTTTCTGCAATTATAGATCATTTTCAAGTCATTCAAGTCAATAAATAATTGCTGGACTTTTTGTAACATAACTGACATTTTAGTGATATCCAGTCATTTTTTATTCATAAGTGATTGTTTCCATAATAAATAATTATGGAATTTGTAAAGACATGATCATAATGAACATAAAAACATTTGTTTTACTACTTTTAATAAAAATGTATGCAGATATATCCCATGGACCTCAGAAGTCCTTCAGTTATAGACTGACCCAGCTATTCTGCTTAGATGACGTTCAGGGAAACATCATGGTTTGGGTTAAATTAAACCCTTTTGCTATCACAGTTTTCCATGTTTCTTCTCTTTGTGTTTGTGCCACCTGTTCCTCATTGTAGATGATCAGCCGACACACCTGAGAATCATCCACCAATCAGCTGCTGCAGTATTTAAACCGTCTCTTCACTCCTTGCCAAGTTGTTGTTCTTGTACTTTCTGTTCCCCATCAGACGTTTAACTTCTCTGGGCTTCAGGTTTCAGTCTCCTCTGGTCGTCTCCTCGCCAACTCTTTCCTAACATAAAGCTCCAGCCTGCTTTCTACTTTACCTGATGCCCTGTTCCCCTCCTCAGCCATCCTCCCACCCAGCCTTCAGGACGTTCCCTCCTCCATTTATCCTCTCCTTTTGTAGTTTTTTTTTTAACTTCTAATAAAAATGTATGCAAGAAATATCCCATGGACTTCAAAAGTACCTCAGTTATAGATTGACCCACATGTTGAAAGTTTAGACACTGAACTTTTTCCTTTTTAAAATCCAAGTTTTGCACATTCAGACATGAAAGCTACATGGTCAGTGTGGATTTTTGTTTTATTAACCCTCGTATCATCCTTTTTACTCATTTTTGGAAAATATTTACAAGAATTTTCTAGCCAAATTTGGGAGATTTTTTAAAAATAAAACTTTTCAGGGAAATTTTTAAGGAATTATTGGAATGTTCTTCCTGAAGGTTTTGCAAATTTTCATAAATTTAGGGAATTTTTTTGCAGATTTTTGGGATTTTTTCAGACAAGGAAACAATATTTTTTGGTGCCTGTAAATGAAGACAGCAGGAGGGTGAAGGTGGATTTTGGGGGGTTAGAGACAGCATTCTTTAATCATCCTTTCTAAAATCTGTTGCTGAGCATTATAAAGCAGAAACTGGCCGTTACCTTCTCCTGCAGCCTCTCCAGCATGGCTGCCAGCAGAGCCTCCCTGTTCTCCTTGTTGGCCTCCATCTTCTGCTCCAGCTTCTCCTTGGCGTTCTTGATGAAATTGTTGTTCTCCTCAAATGCCTTCTGGATCACCTCCCGCTCGTGTTCCCTCTTCTCGGCCAGGTGCTTCAGCAGCTCGGCCTCCTGACACTAGAGGGCGATAGAGGAGCTCAGCAGGAGGTTTTTATTTTCATCTTTACCTGCTCTGACCTGCAGACTGAATCTTCTCTGTTCCTGATAGGAAACAGGAAACTGTCAGACCTCAGAACGTGAGTTGCAAAGATTAAAAGTTCTGGTCAGATGGATGGTAAAATTAGTGTCTTTAGTTGTTTCCATGTGGTCAAGTACATTTGAAGCACATTTTTAAAATGTCACAGAAAAAACAGAAAATACACTGGAAAAAATGCCCCTCAAAACAAGAAAAAATAAAACTTATTTCAAGGACTTTTTACCTTGAAATAAGTGAAAAAAATCTGCCAATAGAACAAGTGAAAAATGTCTTGGTAAGATTTCTTGAAATAAGATGTGATATTTAAAATCTTGTGATCTTAAAATTAGCTGGGAAAACTTATTTTAAGCTCTATTTTACCAGGATTGTCAAGCTTAGGTGTCTTAAAATAAGCCAGACATGCTAAAAACAAAAGCAGTTTTTCACTCAAAAATAGATTTTTGCTTTCATGTAACCTCATAATTTGAGATGTATTAAACTTATTTTGAGTTTTCTTATAAAACTAAACTCAAAACAAGATAATTTCAAGATTGTTTGACTTAAGATATTTAAGATGCATTGTCTTAAAACAAGTCTCTCCATCTGCTGAAATGTCTCTTGTTAAGTGAATTTATGTTAAATCAAGTGGGATGAGACATTTAGACTAAAAATAAGACAAATAGTAAGTAATCTTGGTAAGATGTGGAGTTTTTGCAGTGTGTGAATTAGGTGTGTTTGAATTGAATAAATGAGGCTGCGTTGTGCCGTCAGAAGTTAATAGAGGCTTCTTCTACACGTGGCTGGAAGAAAAAGAGCAGAAGAAGCTGGAAACAAAAAAAATCCTCAAAGAAGAAACAAACTAAACTTTGCCTGTCTAGCATTTTTTAGTGTGACACTGACAATAAATTCTATTCTATTCTAAAGTGCAGAAAAGTCTCTAATTATTCATTCCTGTCGGCTGGAATTGGTCTCAATATCGTTGGACAATCTTTTTGTAATTTGAAAATCAAAGTATGAAGTATTAATTTTCTTTCTTTCCGAACTAAAAAAGGAACCAGACAGAAATATTTTACGTCAGAATCCACAGAAACAGAAAACCAAACAGGCGTGTTCCAGTTCTGGGGAAAATCTGTCTGGTTATTATTGGATCACCTGGAATCATTTGCAATTCAAAAGTAAAAAAAACACAACAAAACACTTATTACTTGTCTCTTGTGTATATTCCATGTGAATAATAATTGCTGTACATTACTGTGAGCCATATTTTGTGCACCATCAGAGCAGATCCATCCAGATCTGATGTTAAACTCGGTAAAGTCTGCTGTAGTTCCTCCTCTCTGCTTGATGGATCAGATCTTTGTGTTCATGTCCTCATCTGACCGTCCTCCTACTTTCATGTCCCTCTTTTCATCTCCCACCTTTCCTCCCTTCCTTCCCCTCCAACCCTCCCTCCCGTTCTGCTTTCATCTGTTTCCACCCTTTTTTCTGTCCAGCTGATAAATCACACGGCAGACAAAGAACGTTTGACAGCATGTGGATGAACTACAAATAGCTGGGGGTTACTGGGTTTCTGCTGGATGTGAGGATGTTAAATCTCCCCCCTCCTCACCTTTCGCCTCTCCTCGGCCGCCTCCAGCTTCTTCTGGATCTCCTCCAGGGACGGGTCGCGGCGCTGCGGCATGGAGGTGTTGAGTTCTGGCACGCCGTCGAAGGACGGAGGCTTCAGGATGACCTCGAAGGCCTGGCCTGACGCTCGCTTGTTCAGCTCGATCACCTCCACGTCTTTGATGACGCACCAGCCCAGGTCCACCGCATCTGAGGGTTGGATCCAGTCCAGGTTATTTATCTGGTGAACCTATAGTCCTCGTATGTTTAGTCTGTCTGATTCCTACAGCACCCAGAATGATTAGGGTCGGTATATAACTGCTGGACTTTTTGTATCATAGGCGACATTTTTGCTCTTTTCAGGCCTAAAATCAACATGACTGCCTATAACCAAACACCACATGGCATTTTAGAGAAAGATTCTTCTAAATATTAGATATACAATTATAATTTATTTGAAATAACTAAGAAAGCCTGTTTTTGTAATGGGTAACTGACACAAATGACCACAGAAATATACAAAATGACTCAGTGAGAAGTTTGTTATCATAAAAAGACACAAAATGATGAGACACACAAAATAACTACAAGAAATTGCAAAATGACCACAGAGACACCTAAAATTATCACAAACAGACTGAAAATTGCCACAAAAAGACCTAAAATGACCACAAAAATGCACAAAATGACCACAAAACGCATACAATTATCACAAACAGACTGAAAACGGCCACAAAGGGGCACAAAATGACCATAAAAATACACAAAATGACCACAAAACGGACTGAAAATGACCAAAAAAGAACCAAACTGAGCAGGTCATGTGATCTGGAATTAACACACTTCCTGGAGAGGTGTTTTTGTAATGGGGAACTTAGTGGAAAGCGATTTAATTTGTTATTTTCCATATAAAATTTAATATATTGTCACAAAAGAAATATCTGTCATGATTATCTCAACGTCATAAAAGAACACAATCCAAACTATTTCTGAATCAGCTCATTTTATTATTGTTTAGCTCATTAGAAGGTGGTTGGTATTAAATTCAGATGGTTATTTAGTTGACATTTTAGTGATATCCAGTCATTTTTATTAATGAGTGATTGTTTCCATAAGAAATAATTATGGAATTTGTAAAGACATGATCATAATGAACATAAAAAAACATTAGTTTTGTTACTTTTAATAAAAATGTATGCAGATATATCCCATGGACTTCAGAAGCCCCTCAGTTATAGATTGATCCAGACAATTTGAGTCATTTTTCGACAATTTTCTTGTCGTTTTCAACAAGTTTTTATGTCAGCTTGGATCTTATCTTGTCATTTTGGATCATTTTTGTGTCTTTGGACTAATTTCTGAGTCATTTAGGACAAATTTCATGTCATTCTGGACTAATTTTCCATAATTATTGATCATTTTCAAGTCATCGACAATTTTTGAGTCATTTTAGATAATTTTCGAGTCATTTTGGACAATTTTTTAGTCATTTTGGACAAGTTTTCTGTCAGCTTGGATCTTTTTTGTCATTTTGGATCCTTTTTGTGTCTTTGGGATCATTTTCAAGTAATTTAGGACAAATTTCATGTCATTCTGGACTAATTTTCTGTAATTATGGATCATTTTCAAGTCATTCTGGTTGGGTTGTTGTATAACTGCGGTGCTTTTTGTATCATAGTTGACATTTTAGTGATATCCAGTCATTTTTTTTTCAATGAATGATTGTTTCCATAATAAATAATTATGAAATTTGTATAGACATGATCACAATGAACATAAAAACATTAGTTTTTTATGTTTAATAAAAATATATGCAGATATATCCCACAGAAAGTCCCCCAGTTATATATTGACTCATCATCATCCACTGTATTGTTATTAATATTGGTATGAAAGATTTCTTTTACCTTCTGCCTTGTATGTGGGTTTTTCTGCAGTCTGTGGGTTCAGGCAGGAGCAGAACAGAGACACCAGGGGGAGCTCTTTGACTTTCTCTTTATAGGCTGAGGACACAAACACACATTTAGTTGACTCAAACTGAGCCAGGAACATTCAGGGACCAGTGATGTAACTGTCCTCTTTCACTGCGTTATAATACCAGTCCTTATAAAGACAGGGTGCAGTAAACGGGTAATAAATGCAGCTCTGTGGTGCAGGTTGCAGTAATGCAGCGCTGCCAGGTGAGCGAGTTTCTGCTGCGACTGCATTTACCTGCCAGAGTCATCTTCTCACTGCGTCTGCTGCTCTCCAGGGATGCCGAAGATCCGTCTCACTCTGTCAGGGAGACAAAGACGAAGGCTTCAGAGGTCACATAATGAATCAGAGGAGACGCTTGCATCACCTCTTAACAGGTCCAGCTCAACCAATCAGAGAGCAGCGTTCTGATGCATGCCTCAGGGGACTAAAGCTGCTGGTTTGACCATCAGTAAGTCACCACCAAGGACAGCAGGAACCAAAGCCACAAAATAAATGCAGTTTTGTAAAAGCTGCTGAGTCGTTTGGCTTCAGAGCAGCTGGCGTCAGTGTGTGACGATGTACAGGAGGTTTTATTACGTCACAACATTCACCACATGGTTCCCCCATCAGACCATTATTTATTCACTTCATTTTGTTAGATTTTATGACTTCGACCTCATTTTCTCTTCCTGTTTGGTTAAGTTTAGGCACCAAAACCCAACAACACTTGATTAAGTTGAAGAGAAGATCTTGCTGGGGTTAAAACACCATCCATGTTACAAGACAAACCTCCACTGACGGTGACAACAGTGACGACACCAGAGAACACAGTCTCATGATGTCTAGTTTCTCAGTTTTGAAAAATGATGCTCAAGGATACCAGGTATGTGAAAATGTGATGGCAAGAGGTTCTAACAAAGCAGTAATATATAGGAGTGTGTTGAACCACCAAACCTGTGGTCAGTGGATCACCATGTTTTTTACCTATCTACAATGTGGGGACTAAAAATTAGGGTTATCCTTGCCAAAACCAATAATTAACAGTATCCACCCAATCAGCTACACCTGCTCTGTCCCACAGGGGGTTACCAGGGGCCGGTACATGGTGGGAATAACATGAAGACATACTGAACCACGATCACTCACAGCCAACCAACAATTAACAATGCAGGCACAAGGAAAAACATACTCCCAACTCCCAACATAAAGGCTACAGTCTACCAACAGGTCCAAACCCAGAACCTTCTGACCACTGCCTGCCCTGATTACACACAACAGACAGTAATATAGCATTTAATCCTCAGCAAACATCACCGTCTGGTTCAAATACGAACAAAATTCCCTGCTTCAAGGGGAGATTTCAACAAATTAAGAGCTTTAAAGTTCCGAGAGAGCAACTCCTAAGAGAGATTGTGGATATTTAGCTAATTACTTCGTCAAGGAATGCAGCAGAGTCACGTTACGATCGGCGTACGTGAATCTGTCTGTACACAACATTATAGCCGCATCACTGCCAAAATCTAATCACTTGGTCCTTGCGTCATTTCTGGTCTCGCTTGAAAAATTCACCCTAATCTGTCAGTCTGTTTTTGAGTAGTCTGGATCCATGAACTTGTTAAAGATTTCTGTATCATTGCCAGATAGCGGCACGGCGTCACTGTAACCATGACAACAAGTGAACACTACATCAGCTGATTGTGATCCGACTACAAATCCACTGCTGAGGACTTATCAGGACTTATCCATCAGAAATGATACAAGGAACAACTGATTAAATTATGGGGGTGTTTCTGAGTCCCATCAATTCATCCTCATCCCAACATTCCTGTTGTCTGTGGAGATTCTCAGTCATCCAGGTCATGGTGATCAGAGGAGCTTCAGTAGAAATCAACTGGACGTCTCTGTAGGTTCTTGAAGACGTTCCACCTCTCATGAGCCCAATTTATTCTTTTACAACATTCGACCATAAAATGATGCTTTTTCAACTGAATATATATCTACAAAGCATATATTTATTTTACTGACATTGCTGTTTTTTTCTGTATATTATTCATAGGAAAATGGTTATTAATTTTTAACTGTTATTTTACAGTTTTTCCCTGTTTTGATAAATTACACATAATTAATACTAAAATTACTAAAACAAAAACAATTAAAACTAATAATTTATAGACTGTAAAAAACATTTGTAATTTAGTCTTTTATGTCTGACCATTAAATTAAACCAT
The DNA here is from genome assembly GCF_022539595.1 of Amphiprion ocellaris. NCBI lineage: Eukaryota > Metazoa > Chordata > Actinopteri > Pomacentridae > Amphiprion > Amphiprion ocellaris. The sequence goes on along the minus strand of NC_072777.1, from coordinate 36,005,773 downwards.
TTCTACTGTATTTAAATCAGCAAAAATACACAAATTTTGTAGACATTTGATGTAATTTTAAGGGTTTTATTCCAATCACCGGACCCTTTACGTACGTTTTTTACAGAATAGTTTTTTACAGTGTATTCTAAGTGGGTCAGACTCTTTTTTTCCTACTGTACAGCTTCATACTTTTTAAAATGCAGTTTAATGCACACAGACTCCTGTCTCCAACAGCAGCAGAATCTCATCAGGTTGTAATCCAGGCAGGAAATAAAACCTAATCAGATTGTGTGGATGAGTCGTGTTCTTCAGTGTATCCGTTCTCCGGACTGTGTTTCCTCATTTAAACACAAGTTTTTATAGAAACCGTTTCACATTAAACCAACAGAATCAGTGTCCTGTCATACCAGCAAGAGATTATTGTTAGAACTTCATAAGGTTGTTGGCTGTAATATCATGAAAATATCTTGTTAGAACAATAAAATTACTGGCTCTCCAGAGGGTCCAATATGGACCACGGGATGACTTTGCAAGGTGTAAAAATTACAGACACAAAAATGAACACTTACTGTGAAAATATTTAAGCCTGTAAAACCCACTGTTGCAAAAATACAACATCCATTTTATTAGTTTTTTATTATTTATATAAACACACGCACACACACGCACACACACACACACACACATATTGCTCTTTTTTTGCTCATTTTAAAAATATATTTGGGTTTATATATTTTTATTATTATTAGCAATTTTTTGTTGTATTTATTTTTTGCTATTTTTTTCTATTTTTTATTTTTTTGCCCAGTTTTTTCTATATTTGGGTCTCACAGGGTAAAAGACAGTATTTACAAATTGTGTGATATAATGTGTCAACAGCTTCAGTAGACTGAGTCTGGTTTGGCTGAACCCTACTGTTGATGAACTGTCACAACTTTTGTGACGTATAGATTTTCTACATTTACAAGGCAGGGAGGCAATTGAACCTTCTTCCTTAATAGTTTAATTTGTGTGATGTGGTCAGGATTACTACACAGATGTGGAAAAGATTGGGAATTTAAAATCATTTCTAGATCTTGACAGCTTGTAAAATGCTCTCTGGTCCAGTTCCAGATAGCTGTGACTAAATGTTGTGTTCCTCTATAGACACTCTGTGATCTGGAAGTTGTAATGTGGAAATGATAAACTGAGGCTGAATGTTGCTGAAACTGAACTTATTTTTCTTGATAAATTTCAGGTTGTTCATGATGTTTAGTAAAAAGATAATTCCTTAAATGTGAACATTTCTGCAGTAAAACAAAGGAACCATTAGGAGTTGTGGTTATTTCTAGGTTATTATGCTATGGTTTTACTGGTCCGGTCCACTGGAGATCAGACTGGGATGAATGTGGAACCTGAACCCCTGATATCCAGAGAACATTTACCATTTACTACTGAGCTTTAGAGGTTCAGGTACTTACCTCTACTCCTTACGATAAGCTAAATCTGTCCTTTTACAGCGTAACTCTGCTGCTGTCTGGAACAATAAAAGCTTGTTACTGGAAACGCTGGTAGGCAGAAGCTCTGATGGAAAGCTGCTGGAAAATAAAGTTTTTTCTGTTTCTACTCAATGAGCTTCAGAGGAACTGGAGGCGTTTGAACCGAGCTAACAGCAATTACTGCAGGTTTATGAGAAGAAGGCTTAATTGAAGCATCGATCTATCTATCTATCTGTCCGTCTGTCCGTCTGTCTGTCTGTGACATGTTTCTCATTATGCTGCAGAGCTCCAGCTCACCCTGACACGATCCCCTGCAAACACACACACACGCTAATCAGGCAGTAAACACACACACACTGAGCTGCTCTCCATCTAATGAAACCACCCAGCAGCAGATCAATGCTTCCTGCAGCACTGAAAGCTGCTCAGGTTCTTCTTTAGTACAATAAAAAAGGAGAGAGAACGGCCTATAAAGGTCTCTCTACACGACAGGGAACATCTGGGCTTTGTCTTGATGGGAAATTCTGCTGACAGTTAAATCACAGTGACATTCTTCATTCTACTATTTTATGATCTTTACGGGGAGATCACCGTCCTTCATCTGCTGGAGCTGATATTACTCCTGCTAGATCACATTATTCAACATTTTCACACCAGGGAATACGTACTGCAGGAGTCTGCAGATTAAAATAATAAAAAGTTTACTAAATGACTACATTAGTCAGATTAATCTGCATAATTAACAGAGCTGTGGTGCCATAATTGGTTAAGTTCTGTAATTTATAATACTGTTGGCTCTCAGCTATATTATTACGTTCGTTAGGTTGTTCTTTTAATTATAAACACTGCAGGGTTTCAACCTTAATATGGAGTATAGTCATTATAGCGTAAAGGTAGATTTTAATGTTTTTTATCCCTAATATGTAAATCGTTTAGGTAAAATCACACAATAATCCTACTGTAGGCTCTTAACCCTGATATTTTTATAGTGCTAGTCATAATCCTGTGCTTTATAAATACTGTATTAATAAGAAAAAAGTGTTCAGATTTAAATTAGCTACTTTATCTTCTTACATTGCATTCTAAAGATCTTATTTGTTTGAATTTGTTTCAACATTTGGCTAATTTCACATCGAAGTTTTATTGTAAATCACTTTTTAACTTTGTTGTCGTAAGTCGCTATGTACATAAAGCTATTATTATTATTATTATTATTATTGTTGTTGTTGTTGTTATTATTATCATTATTATTATTATTATTATTATTATTATTATTATTATTATTATTATTATTATTATTATTATTATTATTATTATTATTATTATTGTTGTAATATTCTTCCTTCTGTCTACTTTGTCACTTTTTAAAAATTCTAATCTCAAATTTTCTGACATATTTGCTCATCTGTTTCCTCACGTCTTCATGCTAAAGATGAAGCTACAGTTAGCTTAGCTTAGCATAGCAACAGGAAACAGCGGGAAACTGCCTAGCAACCATTTAATGCTGAATAATTATTGTAAAAGTGTAACAAATCTGTCTTAGACCCCATTTTGTACAGAATACTTGTTGATTAGATGTTTTTAAGCAGGTAGATTTTTGTCACCAGTGGACAGAGCTAAGCTAAGCTAGCGGTTTCCAGTCTTTGTATTAACCCTCGTGTCATCCTGTGGGTCAAATTGATCCGTTTTAAAGCTTGAAAATGTGGAGAAAAAGACATATTTTCACAGTGAAACTTCTGATGTCCACATTTTCAACATTTTTGGGAAATCTTTGAACATTTTGTGGTGGAAAAAAAGAAATGTTAAAAATGTTTCTTAAGAACAGTCACATAAAAAATCAACCAAAATCCAATGAATTTCACTGGCTTTTGGTTGATTTTTATGTGAATGTTCTTAAAGAAAATATTAGAAGTTTTACTGATATATATGGAATCACTTTAGATATTTTTAGGATTTTTTGGAAGATTTTTGCTCATTTTTTTGAAAATATTTACAAGAATTTTCTTGCCAAGTTGGGGGATTTTTTTAAAATAAAACTTTTAAGGGAAACTTTTAAGGAATTATTGGAATTTTCTTCCTGAAGGTTTTGCAAATTTTCGGAAATTTGGGGATTTTTTTTGCTGAATTTTTGAATTTTTTTCAGACAAGGAAACAATATTTTTGGTGTCTGTAAATGAGGACAACAGGAGGGTTAAACTAAGCTAACCAAGCCTGGTCTGTAGCTTCATAATTAAAACATCCTGCACGACTTCACCCAACATTCTTCTAAAAGTCCCAGGAAGCTGCTGTGAAACATGTTAAAAACGTATTTCACTGGGATTATTGTGCAGCTAGAATAACCGTGCATGTGGCTGTGATTCATGTGCATGTCAATGAGCATGAGACTTTCCTGTTATCGAACACCTATAACGAGACGAAGAGCTGGAGGCTTCATATTTCAGACACACATGTCCTTAAAGGATCAGCTAAAATCTCCCAGAACCAGAAACAGAACTTTAATCTGGTGTCAGATCACAGTAGGGGAGTTTTGTTTTTCCTACGACACAGAGCTTCATGTTGGATGAACCTTAAGTTTCCATAAAGTTTATTCTTTCACTCTTATCTCTGCTAGTATTCGATGTGCTGCTGATCTACGTTTTCATATTTATGCATGAAAAATACACAGCATGTGATGAATATTTCCATTTTTGTTCTGTTTGCAGGCTTGTGAGAATCAAGATTAACGATTTCTTGCAGGAGAAGCAGCATATTCTAACTTTACCCCAAAGTTTCCACATCCAACGTATTAGAACAGCAACATTTATGGAAATATTACACATGAAACACGACTACAGCATCTTATGAAGCATTCTGACTCATTTGGATGGATTTAATTTAGATTTTAGAGCTTTTTTTCTGCCTCATAGCTGCAGGTAGAAACAAACTAATGACCCTGAACGTCCAGCTGCTAAATGTGGAATTATTATGACACAAAAGAAACTTCTCACCAAGACAAACATGTGAGACAAACCGAACTTTTCACCATATTTAATCACAATCGTCTGCTCTTCTTGTTCCCTTCATCATCCGTTACGACGCACACACCTTTACAGCACATAAACCCTCTAATCTCCTTCATCTTCACCCTCGTTCTCCTCGTCTCTCTCCTCTCTGTCGGGATAAAACAAAGCTTCATCTGCACATACGGAGGATCAATAATAGATGACTGGTTTCCCTCCAGCAGGTTTGTGGGGACACCAAGTCCTCCGGCTTCACCAATCAGCAGCAGCCACCACATCCTGGCTGCCCTCACCCTCGCCCTGCTTCAGCCACCACCAGAACCACACAGGTAGGACCCAGACCTGCAGTAACCTGAGAACACAGTGGCCTGGCTGGATGCAGATGTGTGCAGATGTGTGCAGATGTGTGCAGATGTATGGAGGCTGCTGCAGACTCACCCCCCGTCTGTCCCGGTGCTCTGAGCTGCTGCTGGACCGTCGGTTTCCCCCGTCTGGATGCTCGGATGCAGGCGCCGGGCAACAGCATCAGCAACAGCACCAACGCTGCCTCCATGACATCACCTGGGAGATGCCCGATTGGTCGGAGGCACTGCCAGCATCCGAGCCAGCCGGCCAATGGGAGCGCAGAGGGAGGCTGAGGGGGGAGGGATGAGAGGTCTTTGTGTTGGACTGCAGGGTGTGTGGTGGAGACAGCTTTAGTATGTGGCGCAGTGTGTGTGTGTGTGTGCGTGTGTGTGTGTGTGTGCGTGTGCGTGCGTGCGTGCGTGCGTGCGTGTGTGTGTGTGTGTGTGTGTGTGCGTGACAGAGTTGGGTGAAGGACTGTGAGGTATTCTGGGGTTTTTCTGTGTCTGTCTCAGCAGGGGTCCTGGCTAGGAAGCACGCAGGACATTAAATTATTTAGATCCAACTGTAAATACAGGAACAAGTAGAAACGCTCACAGAGAACAGGAACATTCAGTCCTTCAAACACGAGATTTATTAATAAAACTTATGGTAAAAGTACAAATCTGGAAATATACAAGCACTAATATTTGTATTGCTTTTGTAGACTGCCCTGATTTCATCTTTTATTGTTATATCTTGTATATTCTTTATTTCATTCAGATTCGTCCTGTAGTTGTCGTGTTTTTGTCTCGTGGGCTGCTAGCACTTTGGTTCTGTTGTATTAAATGTTTAAAAATGTGCTTTTTAAATGTTCCTGACTACTCAGTGAATTTATTCCCACATTTATTTCACCTGCAGTTACTACTTTAAGCTCTTCTTCCTCCGCTCTTCATATTTATCACTACATTACAGGGTCTCACTTTATATTTGATGACTTAAGGATAACATTCATTAAGTCATTAATTGAGTAAAAAATGGAAACATTTACATCTTTTTTTCATTTTAAAATGCATATATCTATATTTAAAGAAAAATTGATGATGAAATCAATCATTTGCAGTTTTTTAGTACATTTTTGTCATTTCTGTTAATAACAGACATGCTTGTGCTCAGCACAAGGTCATTTTGTTTGTGAGTACATCTATATTAAATTACACATTCTATGCTGCCGTGATTTCTGACACAAATTTTTTCAAGATTTCAGCCGTCGGAAATGAACAGTCCCTCCAGGAACACACAATGTTGTGATCGCAACAATTAATGCAAATTCAACAAATCTCCCTGAATTCTGCGCCACCTTCCAATTCTGTCCAATCACTGCAACTTTTCCACAATTTTGTCCCGCCTCCTGTGAGTTCCACCAATCATAGCAGTCCAAACGTAATGCACACGTTTCCCAATTCACTTCTTTGTTTCTGGTGTGAAGATGCAGACATGTCCCATTCTAATGTTTCTCATTTATCAACTAAAATTAATGCTAAAGACAGTGAAAAACAATTCCTGATGTTCTTCACCAAAGTGGAGCTAAACTGTTTTACACCCGTGAAATATTGTGGTGAAAAACAAATGAAAACCATCGACTGACAAACACTTTTCTACACCAAACATATCAGGAGAACGTCTGGAAGGAGCAGAAACAGACCAGACAGATCACAGTGATGGAAGCTGTTGATCCAGATCTGACATTTTGGGCAAGTTTTGGGTCATTTCAGGCACTTTTTGAGACATTTTTGTCAAATTTTGAGTAAGTTTTGTCAAGTTTTGGGTCATTTTTGACACGTTTAGAGTCATTTTCAAAAAGTTTCAAGTCATGATCGACAGGTTTCGAGTCATTATAGACATTTTGCTGTGCATAATGTTCACATCAGAAATCTGTATTTTCACTTTTATTTGTGGCTGTAAATTGACTCTTCACTGTGTCATTATTTTCCAGTTTTCTGCTGCTGCTCTCTCTGTTTTTACATTGCTTTATGTCACACTATTACATCAGATTTTCATGTGTTTCTTCTTGCGGCCAGATTTTAAACAGTTTCTAACAGAATTTCCTCTTTCTTTTCCAGTGTTGTGACATCAGTAGCATGGAAATATCTACACCCAACAGAATGAGAAATTAGCCAGTAAATGTCTGATAGCTGCAGGACGGAGGGGAACGCTGAAGACGAGCTGTGATGTCGTCGCTTTGATCCTGGATTCAGATCACACGATGATGTCACCACGATGTCATCACCATGTCCACCAGCGAGGAGGAGCATCAGGGTGTGTCCTCCTGCCTCCCCTCCCCTCCCCTCTCCTGCCTCCCCCCTGACGGTAAACACGCGTGTGACATGACACATCACACACATCCTGGAAATGAGATCATCAGGGGCGAGAGGAGAGAAAAAGAGGAGATCAAACAGTGATTTCAGTGATTCTCAGTGAACAAAGATAAGAAGGAGAAGCCTGAGAGGAGAGAAATGAGGAGGGAAGACCGAGGAGTGGGATGGGAGAACCCAGGGGAGGAGCTGGAGGAAGAATCCCACGTTTTAACCCTCCTGTTGTCTTCATTTATGCCACCAAAAAAATTGTTCCCTTGTCTGAAAAAAATCCAAAAATTCAGCAAAAAACCTTCAGGAAGAAAATTCCTTTAAAGTTGCCCTTAAAAGTTTTATTTTTTAAAAAAATCCCCAAATTTGGCAAGAAATAAAAAAAATTAAAAAAAATAAAAATTGAAAATATTTTCAAAAACATGAATAAAAATCTTGCAAAAAAATCCTAAAAATATCTAAAGTGATTCCATATATATCAGCACAAGTTCGAATATTTTCTTTAAGAACATTCACATAAAAATCAACCAAAATCCAGTGAAATTCGCTGGATTTTGATTGATTTCAGGTTTTGCAAATTTTCAGAAATTTGGGAAATTTTTTGCTGAATTTTTGTCAATTTGACGACACAAGGGTTAAAGAACGGGAAGGTAGCTGAAAGGAGGATGATGAAGAGAAATAATAATAACCTTATTTATAGTAGCCTTAAGGACAGAGTTCATAAAGAAACATGAAACACAGTCAACTAAAATAAATAGTCAAAATGATAATAAATAAAATGAAAAATTAGGTAGTTTAACAATCAAAACAAAGAAGGGAACTAGGCAGTTTGAAAATTACAGAATAAGACTGAGGGTTAAAGTTAGAAATCAAAAAAACAGAGAATTAAAGAATTAGAGAAACGACATCACACCGAAACTTGAGCAAGTTTTGGGTAATTTCAAGCACTTTTTGTGAAATTTTGAGTAATCTTTGTCAAGTTCTGGGTCATTTTAGGCAAGTTTAGAGTTATTTTCAATAAGTTTCGAATCGTAATGGACAGGTTTTGAGTCATAGACAAGTTTTGAGTTGTTCTGGAGAAATTTTGAGTCATTTTGGACACAACTTGAGTAATTTGGAAAAGATTTTGAGTATTTTTTTGTCAAATATTGAGTCGTAATTGACAAAAAAAATTGTGAGTTATTTTGCACAAATTTTGAGTTGTTCTGGTGAAATTTTGAGTTTTAGAGAAATTTTGAGCTGTTTTCGGCAAATTTTGAGACATTTTGAGCCAATTTTAGATAAGTTTCAAGTCATAATAGACGTTTCGAGTCATTATTGGCATGTTTAAAGACTTTTTGGACTGTCTGTGTAATTTTTGTCAGATTTTGAGTATTTCGGTCCAATGTTGAGTAATTTTGAACAAAATTTAAAACATTTTGGACACGTTTTGATTCATTTTTGTCAACTTTTGAATCCCTTTGAAGAAATCTAAGAAAATTACCATAATTCTGGATGAGTTTCAAGACATTCAAGCTAAAAGTCAAATAAAACCAGAGAGAACGTCTAAAATAAATGAGCAAATGACATCCCTCTGTCCTGAAATAATTCCAATAAAACCCACAAACTTGAAGAAGCAGATTTCAGTGAATAAAAGCAGAAACAGACCTTTATAATCAGCTTAAACTGCATCTTGAAGGAGTATTTTTTTAAATTGCACATGCAAACTTAATGAAAAGTCACGTTCTGCAATGCTCAGACACACAGCAGCCCTCATGGATGATAAAAAAAAAAAACAGAAACAGCAGCAGCAGAAGCACACGGATCTAAAATCTGACATCATCCTCTGAGCCTCCAGGATGAGATCATCTAACATCTTCTCTACTGAGCGGGTCGACAAGAAGTTTTTGCTGATATGCGAGCGCACGGACCGGGCGTGTGCACGTGCAGGTGTCAGTTGGAGGACGATTAGATTAGTGGTAAAACACTGAGGAGTGATGTGATTGAAGCTGAAGAGCTTTTACTGGCGTTGATTCTGACCAACGGGGGCAGATATGAAGGAGAACGTCCAACCAGCTCCTCTCAGAAGGAACTAATCCCTGTTCCTCTGCTCTACAGGAGAGATAAACTGTGTCCCTCTCAGCTGGGTTTCATTAATGCTGGAAGATGCTTTAAATCTGAGGTGACATCATCAGATTTAATTTACCACGGCGGCTCCTAATGACCCACACAGTCGTCCTGACCCGATTCACTGAACGGATTTCATGTTTCTGATGCTACTCCTGTAAAAAGACAGCCTGTCTGGAAGTGTCTGTTACCATGGAAACTGAGGACTGACACATACAGTGAGAAAGACGTGAATGAGAGTCTGCAGCTGCACATACATAAATATGTAAATGTGTATATATATATATATATATATATATATATATATATATATATATATATATATATATATATATATATATATATATATATATATATATATATATACATCCACTGTGTCTGAGCTGTCGTTGGTTTCAGCTGTCAGCATCTTTCTGTCGTTCTTTTGTCCTTCTCTGTTGTGTTTTTCCATTTCTATAGGAGTGATTCATCATCGTCAGACACACTATAGACGATTTAATATTCTCTTTAACCCTCCTGTTGTCCTCATTTATCGGCACCAAAAAATATTGTTTGCTTGTCTGTAAAAAATCCAAAAACTCTGCCAAAAAATCCCCAAATTTCTGAAAATTTGCAAAACCTTCAGGAAGAATCCCCCAAATTTGACAAGAAAATTCTTGTAAATATTTTCAAAAAAATGAGTAAAAATCTTCCCAAAAAATCTTAAAAATATCTAGTGATTCCATATATATCAGTAAAACTTCTGATATTTTCTTTAAGAACATTCACATTATTTATATATATATATATATATATATATATATATATATATATATATATATATATATATATATATATATATATATATATATATATATATATATATATATATATATATATATATATATATATATATATATATACATCCACTGTGTCTGAGCTGTCGTTGGTTTCAGCTGTCAGCATCTTTATGTCGTTCTTTTGTCCTTCTCTGTTGTGTTTTTCCATTTCTATAGGAGTGATTCATCATCGTCAGACACACTATAGACGATTTAATATTCTCTTTAACCCTCCTGTTGTCCTCATTTATCGGCACCAAAAAATATTGTTTGCTTGTCTGTAAAAAATCCAAAAACTCTGCAAAAAAAATCCCCAAATTTCCGAAAATTTGCAAAACCTTCAGGAAGAAAATTCCAGTAATTCCTTAAAAGTTTCCCTTAAAAGTTTTATTTAGAAAAATCCCCCAAATTTGACAAAAAAATTCTTGTAAATATTTTCAAAAAATGAGTAAAAATCTTCCCAAAAAATCTTAAAAATATCTAGTGATTACATATATATCAGTAAAACTTCTGATATTTTCTTTAAGAACATTCACATAAAATATATATATATATATATATATATATATATATATATATATATATATATATATATATATATATATATATATATATATATATATATATATATATATATATATATATATATATATAAATAAATAAATAAAGCATATTCATACAGATATTTATTTATTTACGTCTTTTTTGTGTCTTTTTTTCCTTTTGGTCCAACAGATTATTCTGGACTGCTGCTGGTTGTCAGGTTTGTTTCCTCCTTCAGCTTCACACATGAATAATGTTACAGACGTCTGGAAGAAGAGTTCAACATGTAGGGAGGAGTTTTACTGCTTTTATCTTCTGTTCTTCTGTGATGATGTTCTCTGCAGCCCTGCCTCAGTCCAAAGCTCAGCTCACTGTTTTTCTCTGGAATAGTCACGTCTTTAACGAACTCTCCTCAGAGCTGCTGTTCTGCTGACATCTGCTGGACAAACATAAGAACTACACGGGACATCAAGAGAAGCAGTTGGCTTCAGAAACAGGATTTTAAATGAGTTACTGAGTCAACCTGCTGCACATTCATTACAAAGACGTGTTTGTTACTGGGTTTGTGTCACTGTTAAAGACTCTGTCTGGTTCCAACAGAACTATATACACCATAGAACTGGGAGGAAGGTATATATTTGAGTTAAAAACATAGCATATATATCATATAAAATCTACTCTTCTGGGAGCGATGTAAAGGTCCACTTAAACCATATACTGGCAAACACATCTTGATGAAGTTTGAGATAATATGTCAATCTTTCCATTTTGTATATGTCATAAACAATATCAGTCCACGGTCTGATATCTGCAGACTGATTGGGCACTCCGACCGTAAACAATCGAAAAAACTGAAAGAACTAGTTAAAATTCCAGCGGAATTTCAGCAATTTGCTATGAAACAGGAAGTGCTGTGTTAGCTAGCCTGTACATACTCCAATCTGCCTGAAACTTTACATGTGTGAGTCCAATCCAGATCCCATCCCATCCATATGCTGATATACAGTCATACTCATAGCGCCACCTGATGGGTGGACAGGAAATGCTCTGTAACTGCCCTGGACATGCTCCAATCTGCCTGAAACTTTACATGTATGATCAGAGTCCAGCCCTGATGACATCCACAGGCCGATATACATTCACAGTGATAGCGCCACCTGGTGAACAGTTTTGATAAGTCGCCATTAAAAAGGCCATAGACCGAAATACAATCTCAGTCACAGCACCACCAGGTGGACATGCTTGGATTCGCCGCCCCGATCAACGCTGCTGTCAGCATTAATTTCCTTTGTGATTTCTAGTCTGTGATTCTTTCTTCTCATTTCAAAATACCTCCTGACATCCATTCTGCTATAGAGATGCTATGTGTTGGACCAGTAAAGAGGAATGGAGGGAATAGGTCAGCTCCACCTGAATCACCGTCCAACCAGTCACTGCATACTCTGATAGTGAAGGGATGAAGGTGTGGCAGCACTCTGAACTCTGATAGCAGACAGGAAGCAACGTCGCTTCACTTCATTCGACGGACGTTTTACTGGGAGACCAGTCCAAACCTGTGAGTGATTTTACTGGCCTGATTTATTATTCAGGAGAGTTCTGCTTTGTGTTTGATGGTCAGGAAGTTGAACCAGGTTGAGATGTTATAGGTGAGGATGGATTCGATGAGTGATTTATAAATGAGGGTTGAAAACATTTGATCTGTATATATTTCAGTCCCTCCAGGAATTTGCGATGTTGCAATCACACCAATTCACACGAATTCAACCAATCTCCATGAATTCTGCGCCACCTTGCTATTTTGTTTCAATCACCGCAACTTTTCCACAATCTTTCCCCGCCTCCCGTGAGTTCCACCAATCATAGCAGACAGATCACCATGATGGAAGCTGTTGATCCAGATCTGTTGCGAGCAACTTTTTAGCAATGGTGATTGTCTTCCACAATTTCAGTGCAACAAATACTCCTAAAACATTGCAACTTACATTGCAATTTTTTAGAAAAGCTGCCGCGAATTCAGGCATTTTTGGCCACAACAATCTGGAATAAAGCCTGTGAAATCCTGGAGGGGCTGACATTTAGAGTCATAAGTTTTGTTTAACCCTCCTGTTGTCTTCATTTACGGGCATCAAAAATATTGTTTCCTTGTCTTGGTGGAGTTGTTGCTGCACTTGGTGGAGGTGTTGTTGTTGGAGCTGTTGCTGCTGCCGATGGAGCTGTTGGTGGAGTTGTTGGTTCAAACGTAACCAAGATGCGGTCAGAAAGAGGAAGTGCAAAGGAAGTAGAAAGGCTGGGAGAAGAATTTATAGGGATTGTTGAACCACTGAAGAGAACCCTGGAGGAAATAAAGGTGACGTGAAAAGTTGGAGAATAAAACAGCTGAAGCTCAGTCTGGAAACACTCTGACCAACATGGAGGAGTTTGAGAAGATCCTCAGACGAGCATCTGGACTGAAGGAGGTCGTGTGTGTGTCGCTGCCTCAGGTAAAGGAAAATCTGCTGATGCTCGCTGTTAGTGTCCTCAGACTCACTGGAACCCCTAAGAAGGACAGGAAGTTAAGATACGCCATCATCCAGTCAGCCGATCAGAGTCAGAAGGTCATTGTTGAGTTTGAAAAGACACAAACACATTTGAAGAAGATGCTCAACTTGTACGGTTGGAAGTTCAACCACTGGATGGTTATGAATCAGTACTAACTCCTGTGTGGATCATGGGACTAAAACAGAGAGAAAAGAAAACATGGAATCCTAAAAGCTGTTCCTGGCAGAACAATGCCATAAATACTGATGGACGAACTGAAGGGATTTTCAAGAAAACCATAAAAATGTCTGACATCAGCTCTGAAATTAAACTCTGATGAGATACTTTTGTTGTTATCATTATATTTGTCCAAAGAAATGGAACTTCAGTGGTACCAGGCATTAAAATGAACAAGAAATTGAAGAAATCAAAGGTGGTCTGATCATTTTTTCCATGACTGTAATTTCGATGAACTATTAACAGAATTTGTGTTTACTAGCAGAGGAAACTGGAGTAGAATATCTGGAATCTCTTTCAAAACATTCAAACATATTCAGCTTCTCCGGGTGTTTCTGATTTATCTGAAGAGAAACATAAAACTCCTCAAACACAAACACGATTTGTTAGAACAAACCCGACTAAGCCGTCCTCCTCAGCTGCAGCCACATGAAGTGGAGAGCCACAGCATTGGAGAGCTGCTTTCAATTTAAAACCCTCCTGCATGTGGTGTTGAGAAAGCTGACCCACTTATCATACGCTGCAGCATCAGTTAACCATTACATCCATATGGACGCCAGACGGATCCAGAATCTCTGATGAATCCTCAAATAAATCACTTATATCGTTCTGTTGTAGGACGGGGCTATTTATAGAAGCAAGAAATACACTCTTTGTCTTTATATTTGAAGAGCACAAAGTCAGAGTAGGTTTTTAAATCAGAAAACAACTAAATATCGTCAGTATTCAGTTTCTAATTTCATATGATCCCTCACTGGCTTCCCACACATCATTAGCAGCAGGGTTTTGAAGTTAAACATAACACAACTTCAGATCAAACACAGGTTTTCTGGTGAGTAAATGTTGTTCCCACTATTATTATACAGTTGAGCAAATATGTGAACATTTCTATTATATTTAGCAGTTAGGATGAGTCAGTATTTACCTCTAGAACATGCAACCAAGAGAGTTTATTTATATAGCACCTCATCCCACACAAGTGTTTTACAGGCAAATGCACAAAAAAAGGAATTAATTTATTAGAGGCCTTTTTTGTTTCATTACTATTCACCTTAGTGATAAAACTGTTACTGCTTTGTATGCTAAAATGTTAGAAATAGCTTTGTCTTTATTATGATGGGAAAAAAACTACAAATGACTGAAAGTATAAAAGCTTTGGGGCAGATTATGTATCATTAGTACCCCCTCTATCACCTCACACTCACATCTGTTTGTTTCATTGAACTTTAAGCAGAAATAAAAACAGCAGAAGGAGGAGTTTCTCAAACACATAAGAGATCAAGGATGGGAGTGAACATTTGTACCTGAACACAGCTAAGAAGAGGCATTAGTCTTGTTTCTCTTTTCACTCGTTTTCAGTTGCTGTGTCAGCATAAAACTGTGGGGCTTTTTGTATAATAGCAAAATGACTACAGAGACACAAAGAAGCAACAATAAAATGATCAAAAAAGGCTAAAAAAAAGAGAATTACTCAATGAGACATAATTATCATATAAAGATAAAAAGTGATAAGAGACACACCAAATAACTACAAAAAAATTGCAAAAAGACCACAGAGACGCACAAAATCAGCACAGACTGAAAATGGCCACAAAGGGGTGCAAAATGACCACAAAAAGACCTAAAATTTCCATAAAACAAACTAAAAACGACCAAAAAAATAACTATATGAGCACAAATACACACAAAACAACCACAAAAAAACACAACATGACCACAAAAACGCATACAATGACAGGGTTAGGGTTAGGGTTAGGACGGTTATTTAGTTGCCATTTTAGTGATATCCAGTCATTTTTTATTAATAAATAATTGTTTCCGTAATAAATATTTATGGAATTTGTAAAGACATGATGATAATGAACTTAAAAACATTTGTTTTTTTACTTTTAATAAAAATTTATGCAAGATGTAGATTCACGATTCAAGATTCAAGTCGATTCAAAACGTTTATTTGTCACAAACACAATTATACACCATATAATTATACAGTGAAATGCATTTTGCACCTCTATATAGAAGATATATCCCATGGACTTCAAAAGTCCCTCAGTTATAAATTGATCCAGACAATGTTTGAGTCATTTTGGACAAGTTTTGTCAGCTTGGGTCATTTCTCGTCATTTTGGGTCATTTCTGTCTCTTTGGGATAATTTTCAAGTCATTTAGGACAAATTTCATGTCATTCTGGGCTAATTTTCTGTAATTATGGATCATTTTCAAGTCATTCAAGTCAATAAATAATTGCTGGACTTTTTGTAACATAACTGACATTTTAGTGATATCCAGTCATTTTTTATTCATAAGTGATTGTTTCCATAATAAATAATTATGGAATTTGTAAAGACATGATCATAATGAACATAAAAACATTTGTTTTACTACTTTTAATAAAAATGTATGCAGATATATCCCATGGACCTCAGAAGTCCTTCAGTTATAGACTGACCCAGCTATTCTGCTTAGATGACGTTCAGGGAAACATCATGGTTTGGGTTAAATTAAACCCTTTTGCTATCACAGTTTTCCATGTTTCTTCTCTTTGTGTTTGTGCCACCTGTTCCTCATTGTAGATGATCAGCCGACACACCTGAGAATCATCCACCAATCAGCTGCTGCAGTATTTAAACCGTCTCTTCACTCCTTGCCAAGTTGTTGTTCTTGTACTTTCTGTTCCCCATCAGACGTTTAACTTCTCTGGGCTTCAGGTTTCAGTCTCCTCTGGTCGTCTCCTCGCCAACTCTTTCCTAACATAAAGCTCCAGCCTGCTTTCTACTTTACCTGATGCCCTGTTCCCCTCCTCAGCCATCCTCCCACCCAGCCTTCAGGACGTTCCCTCCTCCATTTATCCTCTCTGTCACAAAGACAGTTTCAATAAAACGTCTAAAACTGTGTAACGGTCTCGCAAAGTTCTCATTAGCTGAAAAGCAACAACAGGGAGGAAACTAGCAAGGAACATTTGGCAACAAACTCAGTGTCTATTTCTGACGTTCACAGATTTTCATAGGCTCTATATGACACTAAAGGGTAGCTGGTGTGTCCGAGGGGCAGTATATGACAAACTGGAAGTCATTTTAACACAACCTTTCATGCCGGAAACAAGGCTGAACCAAAACGGTTAAGTTGTAACTGTACAACTGAGACAATGAAGCTGAAAGACACTAAAACTCTCCATGAGGTTGAGAGGAAGTCAGGCTGATAAACTGTAATGTCATTCTAACATAGTAAAATAAACATTCTGTTCCTTTAATTTCTGCTATTTAAAGAGCTCTGAACACTGAGGTTTGTTGTGTTTGTCCTCGACTAACTGAGCGTTCTGGAGGTTAACCAGTTAAGAGGAGAACAGACGGACCGACAGCTCCCCACTGAGGCGTCAACACAAAGCTTTGCTCTCTGATTTTCTACCGAGAGACAATCGACCAGGATGAGCGACCCACAATCAGCAGGGGAGAGGGAGGGAAAAACAAGAAAAAGAAAGAACTACAGCCAGAAAGAACTACAGGAAGAAGGAAAGAATGGCAGAACTACAGAAAGGAAGAAAGGGAGAATTACAGATAGAAAGAGAATTACAGAAAGAAAGAACTACGGGAAGAATAGAAGGAAAGAATTACAGAAGGAAAGACTGAGCATAGAAGTGATATATATAAGTCGACACACTTGTGCACAAAGCTTCCACCATCAAACACAATAAGCCAACATGTCAACCTGTTCCCCCCCACCTGTTTACTGAATGGTTTGTTCCCCCCCACCTGTTTACTGAATGGTTTGTTCCCCCCCACCTGTTTACTAAGTGGTTTGTTCCTCCCCACCTGTTTACTGAATGGTTTGTTCCTCCCCACCTGTTTAGCGAATGGTTTGTTCCTCCCCACCTGTTTAGCGAATGGTTTGTTCCCCCCCACCTGTTTACTAAGTGGTTTGTTCCCCCCCACCTGTTTAGTGAATGGTTTGTTCCTCCCCACCTGTTTAGCGAATGGTTTGTTCCTCCCCACCTGTTTAGCGAATGGTTTGTTCCCCCCCACCTGTTTAGCGAATGGTTTGTTCCTCCCCACCTGTTTAGCGAATGGTTTGTTCCCCCCCACCTGTTTAGCGAATGGTTTGTTCCCCCCCACCTGTTTAGCGAATGGTTTGTTCCTCCCCACCTGTTTACTAAGTGGTTTGTTCCCCCCCACCTGTTTAGTGAATGGTTTGTTCCTCCCCACCTGTTTAGCGAATGGTTTGTTCCCCCCCACCTGTTTAGTGAATGGTTTGTTCCCCCCCACCTGTTTAGTGAATGGTTTGTTCCCCCCCACCTGTTTAGTGAATGGTTTGTTCCCCCCCACCTGTTTAGTGAATGGTTTGTTCCCCCCACCTGTTTAGCGAATGGTTTGTTCCCCCCCACCTGTTTAGCGAATGGTTTGTTCCTCCCCACCTGTTTACTAAATGGTTTGTTCCCCGCCACCTGTTTAGTGAATGGTTTGTTCCCCCCCACCTGTTTAGTGAATGGTTTGTTCCCCCCCACCTGTTTAGTGAATGGTTTGTTCCCCCCACCTGTTTAGCGAATGGTTTGTTCCCCCCCACCTGTTTAGCGAATGGTTTGTTCCTCCCCACCTGTTTACTAAATGGTTTGTTCCCCGCCACCTGTTTAGCGAATGGTTTGTTCCTCCCCCTACTGTAACTAAGGCAGACTTCCAGCCAACGGCCACAATTAGATCCAGATCCAGAGGGATCCGCTGAGCAAACAAAGATCCGGGTCGCACCGTTCTGACCTCCAACCTCTCTGGCAAATAGGTTCAACATTTTCTCCAGGGGATGTTTTCTTCTGGAGGCCTGCATGTGTTTTGGGGGCTACTGTCAAGGCTCATTTAACAGAATTTACCCTCCATTTAAAGCTACCCTTTAACCTCCTGCATGCGGCCTGTGGATGAGCGCTGAGCCTCGTCTGTGAGCTGTGGAGTCTTTTAACGTGGACGCTGAGCTGAGAGACGGCTTCAGGAATCTGTGGGAACCATAACAGAATCCGTCACTACTGTAGGAAGCGCTGGAGGACATTAAAGCTGCTCTGTTTACCCAGTATGAGGACATTCGGTCCAATTTGATCTCCAGTCACAGCTATCTGGAACTGAACAATGTAGTATTTCACTTTATAATCAAAACGACAAAAGTCAGACAAAAAAGACAAACAACAGAAACAAGAGGAGATATCACAAAAATGAGACACAAAATGAAAAAAACGAGAAACAAAATGACTAAAAAATGAAACAAACAACACAAAACAAAAGAGACAATTGTTAGTGACAAAAAATGGGAAAACGAGACAAAAATACATAAATGACACAAATGAGACAAAAAATGACAAAAACGAGAAACAAAATGACTAAAAAATAGACAAACAACACCAGCAAGACAAAAAAACTCACAAAACGACAACGATGCTCAAAACAATGAATGAAGCGAAACACAAAATGACAAAAATATGAGACAAACAAGAAAAGTCAAACAGAAAAAGACACAAAACAGCAAAAACAAGACAAAATATTATAAAAATGAGACACAAAACGACAAAAGAACAATGAACAATCTAGTATTTTACTTCATGATCAAAACAACTTGTCATGGTCTAGAAATGATTTTAAATTTATAGTTTTACTAATTTACAATCTGCAGTTAATGTCTTCTCTTGAATTTTTACCCTTTGAGGGCCGGATTGGACCCTCTGGAGGACCGCTTTTGGCCCACGGGCCGCATGTTGGACACCCCTGCTGTAGAATGAAGCGCTGTAGAGAGGAACCAAGGCAGCAAACTAGAGATAAAACATACCCAGATGTGTACATCATGCTGATGTGCCTGTTTTACTGTTTTTCTGATTTGACCTGAGAGACTCTGAGTGTAGATTTGAAGTTAATCAAAACTTCTTATGAGGAACAGAAGAAAAGCAGAATAATAAAAGTGAAATAAACAATCAAAGTGGTGAAAAACTAAAGAAATTAATCTAATCCCTGGTTGTCTGTTTGTCTCCTCTTTCTTCTGTATTCTGTGCTCACAATGTTGTTGTTCTCTGAAGTGGTCCAACGGGGAATGCTGGGAATTTGGACCTACAATAAAACATGAGTAGTTCCAGTGTCTGGGCTCTTTTTGGAATTTTCTGCTAAATAACTCCACTTCAGGCTCAGAAATTGCCCAACCGTGTCAGTCAGGGGTTTTATTTTGGGATCATAGTCATATTTCCATCAATTAACCAATTATGTAAGAATCTATACACCATTTCCGTCTGCCAAAATCAACTTGTACTGCTTTTAATGCATGAACTTGACTATTTCATTTCACTTAAACCATGTGGTTTGAATTAAATCATGTTTCTATAGCTAGTGGCAAAATGGAACAGGTCAACCTGCAACGTCAGGGCACAAAAGCATCTCAGATATTGTTTCATAATGTTGAAGTCTGTCCAAGTCTTCCTGGATTAGCTGCCACTCAACATTAAATCCATTAAACCTGGCACCTGGGTGGAAACATACCTGCTGAACAAAGCTAAATGGTTTTAAAGAAGACTAAACAGTGTGCAGACTCTATAGTAGGAGGATAAAACATAAAGTCAAGCATAAATGTCTGGGATCTTTCTTTTGGGACAGTACTGATGTTACAGTCGAGGACAAAAGTATTGGCACCCCTGGAATTTTCCCAGAAAATCCAGTGTTTCTCCCAGAAATTGTAGCAGTTACATATGTTTTTGGTATACATGTGTTTATTTCCTTGATGTGCATCAGAAAAGCCAAAATTGACCTAATTTTACAATCTCCGTGGATGGGGAGGGAAGAGAAAAATTGCTGAAAGAATGCAACGCAAGATAGTTGGGCTGGTGGATAAACGTCCTCAATCAACTTCCACACAGATCCAGGCTGTCCTGCAGACTCAGGGAAAAGTGTCTGCTGGGACCATACGTCGTCTTCTGAATGAGAAGAAGATCTATGGCAGGAGACCCAGGAGAACCCCACTGCTGACAAAGAGACACAAAAAAGCCACACTGGAGTTTGTAAAAATGTACCTGAGTAAGCCTCAGTCCTTCTGGGAGAACGTTTAGTGGACAGATGAGACTAAGGTGGAGCTTTCTGGAAAAGCACGTCATTCTACTGTTTACAGAAAATGGAATGAGGCCTACAAAGAAAAGAACACAGAACCTACAGTCAGACATGGTGGAGGTTCATAGATGTTCTGAGGTTGTTCTGCTGACGGTGTGAAGGAACCATAAAATCTGGAGACAATCTAAATATTTTGGGCTGTAATGTAAGGGCCTAGTGTCAGAAAGCTGGGTCTGAATCAGAGGTCATGGGTGTTCCAGCAGGACAATGACCCCAAACATCCCTCAGATAGCACCAAGAAATGGTTGGAGACAAAGTTCTGGAGAGTTCTGAAGAGGACAGCAATGAGTCTGGATCTAAATCCCATTGAACACTGATGGAGGGATCTCAAAACTGCTGTTTCTAGAAGGCACCCTTCAAATCTGAGAGACCTGGAGCAGTTTGTAAAAGAAGAGTGGTCCACAACTCCATCTGAGAGGAGTAAGAAGCTTGTTGATGGTTCTGGGAAGCGACTGGCTTCAGTTATTTCTTCCAAAGGGTGGCAACCAAACATTGGGTTGAAGGTGCCGACAACTTTGTCCAACCCATTTTTTGAGTTTTGTGTAAAATTATGTCAATTTTGGCTTTTTTTCTCCTGTTTTTTTGTGTTTTTCCAATGCACACCAAGGAAATAAACACATGTATACCAAAAACATTTGTAACTGCAACAATTTCTGGGAGAAATGGTGGATTTTCTAGAAAAATTCCAGGGGTGCCAATAATTTTGTCCATGACTGTATATTAACCCTCCTGTTGTCTTCATTCACGGGCACCAAAAAATATTGTTTCTTCCAAATCCAAATCCAAAAATTCAGCAAAAAAATTCCCCAAATTTCTGAAAATTTGCAAAACCTTCAGGAAGAAAATTCCAATAATTCCTTAAAAGTTTCCCTTAAAGGTTTCCTTTTTTAAAAAATTCCCCAAATTTGGTAAGAAAATTCTTGTAAATATTTTCAAAAAATGAGTAAAAATCATCCAAAAAAAATCCTAAAAATATCTAAAGTGATTCCATATATATCAGTAAAACTTCTGATGTTTTCTTCAAGAACATTCACATAAAAATCAACCAAAATCCAGCGAATTTTGGTTGATTTTTATGTGAATGTTCTTACGAAACATTTTTAACATTTTTTTCCACCACAAAATGCTCAAAAAGTTCCCAAAAATGTTGAAAATGTGGACATCAGAAGTTTCACTGTGACAATATTTTTTTTCCACATTTTCAAACTTTAAAATGGGTCAATTTTGACACGCAGGACGACACGAGGGTTAAGATAGGAAAAGCAATTGAAGGCATCAATGATAACAGAAAAGCCTTTGAGAGCCACAAAGTCTCCTGAACTCACGGTAGCTGGTTGAAGAAGGCTGAACGGACCATTCTGCATTTGTTCAGCCCGTTCCCGGGGGCAAACACACTTGTGTGCTTGTGGAAAAGTGAATTCTCCCCTCAGGTCTGGAGGCCCGTTGGCCGACCAACGCTCTCATAAACCAGGACCAGACCTCGGCCACACCTTTGATCAGCTCACACCGTGAAGAAGTGTTTCCCATTTATCACTGCTTTAAAGGGTCCGATGAGCCGCTGCATTCTTCACCGGTTCCTTCATCCTGTTTTCTTAGAACGAGTTGGTTTGTCTCAGTCAAAAACACAGAAGCTTATTAAAGTGTCAGCCTTGAAAACCAGCCTTGTACTTAAACATATCTCTGCTTAAAGCTGCAGAAATCAGTATTTTGATATTAACATGGATCGTGTCCAATTAGAAGTGACAAACCCATAGAGAATTATTACTCTGCAATGCTGAATACAGCAGAGGTAAAGATTCACAGATTTCCCTCAACCACTGGGCAAAACAGAGCAAAAACAAAACATGAATCTTTAACCCTCCTGTTGTCCTCATTTATCGGCACCAAAAAATATTGTTTCCTTTTCTGAAAAAAATCCAAAAATTCGGCAAAAAAATTCCCCAAATTTCTGAAAAATTGCAAAACCTTCAAGAAGAAAATTCCAATAATTCCTTAAAAGTTTCCTTTAAAAGTTTTACTTAAAAAAATCTCCCAAATTTGACAAGAAAATTCTTGTAAATATTTTCAAAAAATGAGTAAAAATCTTCAAAAAAATCCTAAAAATATCTAAAGTGATTCCATATATATCAGTAAAACTTCTAATATTTTCTTTAAGAACATTCACATAAAAATCAACCAAAATACAATGAAATTTGCAGGATTTTGGTTGACTTTTTGTGAATGTTCTTAAGAAACATTTTTAATGTGTCTTTTTTTGTACCAAGAAAATGTTCAAAGATTTCCTAAAAATGTTGAAAATGTGGACATCAGAAGTTTCACTGTGAAAATCTATTTTTTTCTCCACATTTTCAAACCTTAAAACAGGTCAGTTTGACCCGCAGGACGACAGGAGGGTTAACTTTAATGTGCCAGGTAGACAGAAACATGACTAAAACTATTTAACAGTAACTGTGTTCATGTACTCACCAGTACTGTGTTACAAGGCTTATCTGGGTTTTGATCATATTCATAGTTTGGTATTTCTGATTCTTCATACTATGATCTATGTTACTGGCTGCTACCTGTGTAGACACCTGTGATGTTTACAATACAAACAAACAATCTAAACAGACGTTCTGGTAACAATAGTGTCATACGTTCAACAGGAATGAGAACATAAGAGTTGTAAATTTAGTCTGTGAGGATCCTAAACAAGGCAAGTTTGTATGTACAGGTTTATCCATCCATCCATCCATCATCCATCCATCATCCATCCATCATCCATCCATCATCCATCCATCATCCATCCATCCATCCATCATCCATCCATCATCCATCCATCATCCATCCATCATCCATCCATCAATCCATCCATCCATCCATATTCTTCCTCTTATCCGGGGTCGGGTCGTGGAGGCAGCAGATGAAGCAGGTCATTCCAGACGTTCCTCCTCCCAGCAACACTTTCCAGCTCTTCCTGGGGGATCCTGAGGTGTTCCCAGGCCAGATGAGATATATAATCCCTCCAGCAGGTTCTGGGTCTACCCCGGGGTCTCCTCCCAGGAGGACGTGTTCAGAAAACCTCCAAAGGAAGTCTCCCTGGAGGATCTGAATCAGATGTCCAAACCACCTCAGCTGGTTCCTTTAGAGGTGAAGGATCAGCAGCTCTACTCTGAGCTCCCTCTGGATGTCTGAGCTTCTCCCCCTATCTCTAAGGCTGAGTCCAGACACCCTACTGAGGAAGCTCATTTCAGACACTTGTATCCATGATCTCATTCTTTGGGTCACTACCCAGAGCTCATGACCATAGGTGAGGGTTGGAACGTAGATGGATGGTAAACTGAGATCTTCTCCTTGTGGCTCAGCTCCCTCTTCACCACGACGGTTCGGTACAACACCTTCATTACTGCTGACGCTGCACCAATCCTCCTTTTTCTCAACAACAGTACAATACAAAGTGCTTTGCAAAAGAAATAAAAAATAAAAACTCGTGCCATGCAGCAACTTTGCTACATGAGTGGTGGTTTGTATGTGCAGAATATGTAGATGTGAGCTGCTGTTCATTTGAGGGAAAAGGTTTCCAAGTGGTTTCCTGTGGACTAGAAAAGCAGTGCAGCCAAATAACTTTGCATCCATTGTGTCTACAGCTATAAATGAGTCTAACTAAAAGCAGAATCTCAAATAATTTGACTGCGGTCATTAAAAATGTGTCTACTTTGGTTTATAGTGGGGTTAAAACCTGATATCTCATTGTGGATTTGGTTTATCCACCTCTATTTGATTTATCTATAACAGGAGTTGGGAGTAACAGGAAATATGAAACATGCCTTCCACTTTAACCAGCGTTAAGCTGTTACTGTCACCACATGCAGCAAGGGAGTGGTAGATGAAGACGACTGATAGAGTTTACTGAGTCGTCATGATGGAATTCAGTGACTCAGAGTACAGAATCCTTTTACCAGCCACTGGAACTGTTCATGTAACCAAAGAAAACAACAATATGAACAGTAGTTACCAAACAGAGTGGTCATAGTGTTGGACAAACTGGCCAGTTGTGGGGACTATCGGCTGGTTTGTGTTTCTATGAAGTAACCAGAAGAAATTATAGCATAAGATTTATACGAACAACAGTGTCCTGATCACACCAGCTAGCAGAATCTGGTTTCTCCAAACCAGGATTATTCAGGTTTCTGAAATAAGACTATATGATGCTTTCATGGGCAAATTCAAAATCCGGATACTTCAAAAACCTAATTATCACTGGGATACTCAAATCCATGCAAACACAATCAACATGTCAGTGAGTTTGTTTCCATCTACCTGTTTATGTGCATTTTCATTTTGTACATAAAAGTGGAAATTACCAAAACTGAAACTATTTTGGGATTCAGGCAGAAATCAGATCCATTTAAGTGTTGATTTGCCACTTGAGCCATTGTTCTATATAATCAGCTCTATTCCAGAAGAAGCGATGGATAAAAAAAGGCTTGTCTATTCCATATACTACTACTGGTGGCTAAGAAAATGATACCTGTGTCTTGGCTCCGCCCACTACCTCCCACCCTCCACCAATGGAGAGAGAGATTAAAGAAAGTGGATTTAATGGTGAAAATAACAGCAAAACTCCATTTGAAGTTAGATTCTTTTAGGAATTTATGGGCTCCTGTTATTACTGACTTTAATTCAGTCTGATTTTACATATTTGACAGGCTGAGGGAGATGCTTTTGTTTGAATTGCAGGTGGAAATGTAATGATATTTGTGTCTGGATTGTGTATTGTGCTGCTCTTTAATTTATCTTTAAGCTTAGTTTGAAATTCTCCTCTTTATGTGGGTTTAGATGGTGCCATGAGTTAGCTCTGTTGCTGAATTGTATGTTTGTTTTTGTTTATCATGTGTATGTTTTCATTTGTCCACCTTTGAGCTGCATATATATATATATATATATATATATATATATATATATATATATATATATATATATATATATATATATATATATATATATATATATATATATATATATATATATATATATATAAAAATAAAGTATGTATAAAACATGGAGTTTCAATCAAAATTTGGTTAAAAGTGGAAATTAGAGGACTGGAAATTTTAAAACATGCTTTAAAAAAGCTATATTTATTAAAAAGGAAATGTGACGGTGCAAAGAGAGATTAAACTTAAAAGTTACAGAACATTTGGGTGGAAGTTTGATTAGTGTTGTACTTTTTTGAGCTGCCTTCAAACAGCCAAAAAAGGTAAAAGCTCAAGATACAGACCATTTCTAAATCATTTCACTTTTTACGACTTAAATATTTTCATCATTTGCAAGAGATCACAAAACTATACATTTCATTTTTAAATTTACACGCCTCTCTGCCTTTAAGACAAGTGGCCCCACCGTGTCTTCTTCTGTCAAACCTCTGGAGTGTGCCTCTAAACGTCTCAGAACTTACCTTTCCAGGTCAGAGCTGCTGTTTCCCCAGTGGTCCTGTTTAAAGGCAGGAAGGATGGAGGTATTTCTGCTCTAAATCACAGCAGCAGGACCTGCAGGGGGCAGAGGGGAACATAAAACACAGCAGCTCTGACATGCATGAAAGACTGCGACAGGAGCGCTGCTGGAGCCGAGGCAAGACACATTCAGATGAAGAAATGCATGAAGGATGGATGGAACTAGTGTCCTCCTCCTCTGACTCGGACACGTGTTTGGGGAAATCAGCAAAACGTGAGGAACCCTGTTCACTGCTCGTCCTTTTAAATGGAGCTAAATGGCATCTTCAGGCCTGGAAAGTTCTAATAACTGTCTTTATGTGTTTGCAGATTTGATTTAATATAATCACCAGCCACAATAATGCAGTTTGGCAGCAGTTCCTGAGAGCATTTTAAAAAAACTCAGATTGATAATTTACCTGATCGAGTCTGAAATGCTCTGATAAGCCTCACATCTGGAGAGAAAAAACACTCAAAAATCTATTGGTGGAAGTCATTTCACTCAAGTCTGGTTTGAATCAGCTTCAGAAACACACCAGAACCGATTCTCTAAAGTCCGCCAAGGCTTATCTGGGGCCTCGCCGCTTTTGTTTTCAAAGGATGATAATTTCATTTTCTCCTGCCGCCTCCTTTTAGCAGGCAGTTAAAATGTTTGGAGACAATCAATTAGGACAGGACAGTATGGGTGAGAGTGTAATGTAGAACATATACAGCAGACTGACAGTTTTATATGGATTTAGTCCCACAACAAGCAGAGATAATCTGAACAAGGTGAGGAGCAAATGGAGTAACAACTAACCTAAACCACTGATGCAGATAATATAAGATAGCTTTAAAATACACACCAGTCAGTGACGACATTAAAAACACCTGCCTGATAACGTCAGTTGAACTTTAGCAGTGGATCCTGAGTCCTTTGGGCTGCAGGTTGGGGCCTCCATGGATCATGTTTGTGTATCTGGTGGATGCTAGATCGGCTTGTGATCCAGTTTCAGAGGAGCATAAATTCAGATTTTTCCTCAAAGTGTTTCCAGAGTGAATCCATCGTCTCGGAGCCAAACAGCTGGATCGTAAAGACCAGCAGCTTGGTCACCTTTCACTGCTTTAGTTTCAAGACTTTGATGTTGGTTTAAACTTCTGACCATTGTCGGGACCAATTAATGGCTTCCACATGACCGATGTGGACTTTGAAAGCAGACAAGGAACCCAGTTCTGTACATAGTACAATAGGATTTGTGTTGCGTTGGTCCTCAGTTCAAACACAGGAAAACACTTGAGGACATTTCTGAAAGACTGTGACTTTGCACTTTTTCCAGGATATAGCAGCTGGTTCCAGGTCGGGCTGCAGCTCTGGATCATTGGGATTATTCCAGACCAAGCTTCAGATCTGGGGGAACAATGCTTTGTGATGCTGCTCATGCTCGGTGTGTGTGGGGTAAATTAACTTCTGTCTACTTGGATTTAGTCTCAGGGCTAAACATTAATGACGGCCCCACACTCCAGCTTCTGATCCCAGACCAGCAGGACGTTTTAATGGCCTGACTGCAAATAAAGAGGTTCTACTGATCTGTCACTGCATGTTTTTTAGGTTTAACTTTCATTCTTTCACAGTGTGCTCATTCCTGAAAAACTCTTGTTTGTTCAGAATAACCAAATGCATTTTACAGCATATATTCACAAAATCACTCACTCTGACAACAGAGAGAATAAAATAACCCTCGTGTCGTCCTGCAGGTCAAAACTGACCTGTTTTAAAGTGTGAAAATATGGAGAAAAAAAATATTTTCACAGTGAAACTTCTGATGTCCACATTTTCAACATTTTTGGGAACTTTTTGAGCATTTTTAGTGGAAAAAAGAAATGTTAAAAATGTTTCTTAAGAACATTCACATAAAAATCAACCAAAATTCAACAAATTTCACTGGATTTTGGTTGCCTTTTTTGTGAATGTTCTTAAAGAAAATATTAGAAGTTTAACTGATATATATGGAATCACTTTAGATATTTTTAGGATTTTTGTGGAAGATTTTTACTAATTTTTTGAAAATATTTACAAGAATTTTCTTGTCAAATTTGGGGGATTTTTAAGGAATTACTGGAGTTTTCTTCCTGAAGGTTTTGCAAATTTTCAGAAATTTGGGGAATTTTTTTGCTGAATTTTTGGATTTTTTTTTCAGACAAGGAAACAATATTTTTTGGTGCCTGTAAATGAAGACAACAGTAGGGATAAATAGAGGAGGTCCTTGGTTTACGACGTCCTCGACTTACGGCATTTCATTGTTACATTAGAACTGGTTCAGTGGAACTAGTTGATGAGCGGAGCGGATGAATATTGTATGTACAGTCATCATGCAGCGCTATAAGATGGTTTTGTTTCCATTTGCCGCTACGTTGGATTATTCTACATTCACTAACTTCATTATGGCTCCCAGCATAAGTCAGGCTTACAGTTTACACTTTGGCCTGTATTTTCCTATAGAGTTGTGTTCCAGTGTGAGCTAATGACTGTTTGTTGTTACTGTAGTTGTACAGATATGTAAACTGATGGATATCGTGATGCACATAATGGCTTTTTTTTACATTTTCACCGGAGTTCCGACTTACGTCACACCGTGGAAACAGAACTCCGACGTAAGTCGAGGACCTCCTGTAATACTCTACCAGACTTTTAGAATTTGGCTGTTTGGAAGCATATTCACTCCATCCTTCATGACTTTCAAGAAAGAGTGAAGTATTCCAAGCAACATCAACTTCACTGCACAATGACAGAAAAAGGAACCAGGAATCAGAGCGCATTCGTCAAATGCAGCATCCACTTACAACACTTACAATGCAACTCATCTTCCTCTGTAAATCCCACATCTCTGCACCAAATTTCATGCCAGTCAGTCTAGTCATTGTGATGTTTTACTATAAAAAAATGTCACCCTCATTGTGGCGTAAAGTCAGGGGCTCACCAGACACTGGAGGCTCCATCCTGTCTGAATATCTATGTGTTTCTCAGAAAACCATCAGTACTTGTTGAATTATGGACTCAGCAGTTGGTCTTATCATCTCTACTGCCCTGCTGCTACTGTGGCTAATGAAAATGATGAAAAGTTAATTTAATTTCTGCGTATGAGTGAGTTATCTCCAGTTAAATATCTGACATTTCTTTTAATAATATCTTCCCTTAATATCTTTTAATTAGGACCTCCCGAACACAGGCCACTTCACAGTAATTACTGATCTTATCTCTGCCTGTGGAGCTCAGTCCAGCTCCTCCACAACCTCCTGGCTGTGATCAGGATGGAAGCCGGTGAAAACAAAACTGTAATCTATGACTCAGCTGCTGTCAGACGTTAAACATTGCAGTCAGTTACTGAATGAGTCCTCCAGAGTTACAGTAAAGTCTGACTCGTATGATGGGAGACATAGATGTAGACATAACAGCGACCCACAGCGTCCTCAGGGGTGGACGGATGAAGAGAGAGTTCAGATGGTTTTGGCTCTAGATGGTTAACAGTTACTCACCAGCAGCAGCAACGGTCATGTTTAGATGGTCAGAACAACAATGAAAATGTTTGACTTCCCCCTGATCTCATTCTAGAAGTTAAGCCTGAGCATTTGAAAAGGAGGACTAACTTTACTTTTAAACTGATGGAATTTTCTGTATATTTTAGCTGCTCCTCACATCCTCCATTAGTGAGGTCGAGGTGTCCTGGAAGCAGCTTAAGGTTTAGTTGAGTTTAAGAGCAGCTAAAGACCACGACTGGGATTCTGCCTCCACACTGTACACAGCATGTTCGCTAACATACCATGTGGTTTTTGGGGGGGGAATATGGTTTTGCCATCAATTCACAATTAAATTCTTTATTTGAAAAAAGGAAAAGTCAGGTGTTGGTTTAGCAAGAAGGTCAGTCACTTTTGATTCTCTGACTTTATTTTGTCAAATTATACCACTGTCTGTCTACTGGTGGTCCTTTCTCCACCACCATTGTGACCTTTACTAACTGGTGGGTTGGTCCTCCTCTACACCAGCAGACTCCAGCACTGGCTTCTACTCATCTAGCAGACCCTATCAGGGAAGACACCTCAGCACCTCCAACCTCCTCCACCTTCCATAACAACAACCACCTGAGGTCCAGAGATCTCATAACTCTCTCTATCTCCAAGGTTCTGTCTTTGGCTGGAATTCCTTTTGTTTTGCTGCAGTGATCAATTGGAATTCCCTCTAAAAATCTCTCAAACTGTCGTCTCTTCCATCTCTTTCCATGTTTAATCAGAAGCTGCAGCAGACCTTAGCTGACCGCTGACTGTTTTTACTGAACTCTAGCATTAATTTAGACTGTTTTTAACCTCTAATTAAAGACTTGTGCATCTTTTTTGTATATGTATTGTCTATTTGTTATCTTTCTTCCTGCTGGGGCCTCTTGCCAGGTCATCATTGGAAATGAGAAATTATTCTCAACTGATCTCACCTGGTAAAATAAAGAATTACTACCAGAACTGAATCCACACAGAACTGCCAGAATGGAAGCTAAACACCAATGACTTCACCACTTTAAAATGAGTTTTAGAAACACCGGCGGTGGCAGAAAGTTAATAAAGCTCTGCTGCAGGTTCAGTTCCTCTCTAAACAGAATCGCTGCAGGTCATGAACAATTAATAGCAGGCCAGGGTCACGTAAACAACTTATCTGGATTCCTTCGGCTCTCTTTGGCCACCTGGTGCTGGTCTGCAGCTACTGGGCCTCTGGAACCATAACAGTGTTCCTGTAACTGATCCTACATTCATACTTATATATTTAATTCACATGTAGAGGAAAGAGAGGGTCCACGTTCATCATTTATGGGGGTGCCTTTGGGTGATCTTTGGTAATAAATTATGAATAAAAAGATGTTTTCCAAATGTTTGGACATGAAGACAAACACCATAAAGTGCCACACACTGATATTTCCATTCACACACACACACACACACACACACACACACACACACACACACACACACACACACACACACACACACACACACACACACACACACACACACACACACAGATTGACAGGTTTTAACTGCCTCTGTGCTGCTGCTGCCGGTGAAAAGGGAGATTCCCAAAGTGTGAAATTAAAAAACAGAAAGAAATGAGGTCATGTCAGAGGAATGTTTGGCCATAACACCGAGTCTGTGGAAGGAGCTGCTGACTCAGTGTGGATATTTCCCACAATGCAGTGAAGCAGAAACAGAACTGAAGAGCTTTAAAACAACGGACAGACCAAGGTTCAGAGGAGAAACGAGGCCTCGATGCATTAAGAGTTTGTCAGAGAGCAAATTTAGTGTTTTTAGCTATTTTTATTGTTTCTCTTGAACCCCATCAGACATATTCATTTGAAATGTAGCCTCTGTTTAGTGATTCAGAGGCGGTGAAGTCATGGCGTGGCATGAGAACAGTCCAGAGTCGAAACTCTGCGTCTGCCAGCTCCTGGAGATAAAAGAAATGCTGGTCACAGATCAGTTAGCTCTGCCTATCTCTGAGGTCAAGGTGGCTGCCTTCCCACACAACACTCCCCACCAAAGATCCTGGCGCTCCAATGAAAGGAAAACTCTGATACTTCTCAGCTCAGGTCTTAAGGTCGAGTCACATCAGAACGTTGGGTTGATACCAGAGGATCCATCGGAACAGCAGGTCAACAAGAAGCCAGAGAGCGTAAATCTAAGGTCCACAAGGCTGCAGGTGCATGGAGTAACACAGAAGGGTACAGAAAATGATATTTTGTACAGAGAGATAGAAAGGATCAAGAAGTACAGAGAGAGAAAGAACTTCAAGTATTTGGCGACTCCACCGCTGAGTGTTGGTCCGACCAGTCGCTGTTCATCTGCAGATCCTCCCATGTATGAAACTAAAGATAAGTTTTCAAGCACCATGAGGTCCCCAAACTTCTAATAAATGAGTTCAAATGCTTGTTAGGTTCAAATGAACCCTCGTGTCGTCCTGCAGGTCAAATGACCTGTGTAAAGTTTGAAAATGTGGGGAAAAAAATATATTTTCACAGTGAAACTTCTGATGTCCACATTTTCAACATTTTTGGGAAGTTTTTGAACATTTTTGGTGGAAAAAAATAATGTTAAAAAATGTTTCTTTAAGAACATTCATAAAAAAAACAACCAAAATCCAGTGAATTTTGCTGGATGGTCAGAGGAAATCTAATCAGATTTCCTCTGACTGACTGCTTTCAGGGTATAAAACACAGGAAAAGTGATTCACGGTTTATTTTGGGCTCCATGGTTTGGTGTAAAAGGCGTTACTGAGCATCCAGCAGGATGACAGGCTGTGTAGTGCACGCTTAGGTTTGGTGATTTTCAGGTAATTTCTCACAAAAACTCCTGATTTAGCATCTGCATTCATTTCTTTTTTTTATTCTTCCAGCTTTCTCCTCCCATCTATGAGGCCCTCCTGAAAACACTGACACTGATTTAGAAAAGAAATCCCCTCAGGAAGTCATATGTTCTCTGTTTCCAGAAGGAACACCAGCATCTGAGTGTGATAATTAGCAGAATACTTCGGGGTACTGATGGTTATTATGGCTACTGTGGCTGAAAAAAGATAATAAAAGAGATAAAGCCATATAATACGTAAGACTCATGAGTCAGAACTCCACAGAGAGGATCTTCTGACTTCACCAAAGCCAATGAATCCAACATAATCCCATTTTAAAATGTCAAAATGTAATCCTGCAGTGATCTCCAGCCTCTGGACGTCCAAACTCCCTACAAGGGAAAGTCCAGACAGGAGGATTTGGGGTCTTCTGGGGGCAAACCTGTGCTTGACTGCACTCAGTCCGTCCTGGAGCAGAAAACCTGCAGCAGCTTTAATGAGAGTTTAAAAAAAGCACAACACTGAGGTGAAGAAAGGCTTCCTTGTGAGTGACGGAAAGAGAGAAAATAGGTTTAAAAGCTTCTTTCTGCAGGACTTGATGCTGGAAAGCGGCCGTGGCCTTCAGCAGCAGGTTCAGCAGTGAAACTCCATCCAAAGCAAACAGCACACTGCCTCTGTTTCACTCTGGATTCTCGCTACTTGGAATTTTTGTTTCCTAAAAGGTGTTCTTTGTCCCGGCTGACGGGTATTGATGTGGTGAGGCACGTGGGAGTCCACCCTCGCTTAGAACCGGCCCAGGAGGCCTGTTCAGCTGAAACAGATCCAACCAGGCTGACGGTCGGTTGGTGGAGCTCTCCCAGCTCCACACACCTCCTCCTACACTTTCCTTCCTGCAGAGTATACCCTCAGAGAAAGAGGCCAGAGGTTTTCAGCAGGAGAAGCTGCTACTATTGCTTGTACCTCCAACTGCAACAACTTGTTTTTTATTTCCCAGCTCCTCCCTGCGGGTTTTGATGTGAATGAGCTCAATAAAATCCATTACAGTCTGGAATTCCCTATTAAAAACAAGGCTTTTTATACACCAGTAGTAGTCCAGCCCTGTGTTTTTCCCTCCACCTAAACGGTAAGACTAGAGGTGATCCCAGCCCACACATGCCAGCGGACAAAGCCGGGCATTCATGCGTCGGTCCTCCGTCCTGGACGCCCACGGCTCTGACAGCATGCAGGGAGACGCCAGCAGGATGGAGGGAAAACGTGCAGCCCATGTTTCACGGAAAAGGAAAAACACGGAGAGGACTGAATGAATGAATGGTCCCCTGAACACACGTCGAGGTCTGAAGGAGCAGTGTTCGAGGACAACACCGCAGTGTTTCCAACCCAAACACTTTAAATTATCAAGAAAAGCTGCGAGTCCCTCTGCAGTCCGTCCCATGAGAGGAGACGACTGTTAGAGCTGCAGAAAACGGTGAAAAAGATGTTGAGACGGTTATTTATGCTTTAAAACACTCACTGAAGTGACCAGTCTGCTCTCAGACAATCATCTCTTCAGACTCTATAACAGGGGTGTCCAACATGAGGCCCGTGGGCCAAAAGTGGTCCTCCAGAGGGTCCAATCCGGTCCTCAAAGTGTAAAAAGTCCAGAGAAGACATTAACTGCAGATTGTAAATTAGTAAAACTATAAATTTAAAATCATTTCTAGACCATGACAAGTTGTTTGGATCATTAAGTAAAATACTAGATTGTTCATTGTTCTTTTTTTTCGTTTGTCACAGTTTTGTCATTTTGTGTTTCCTTTTTCTCTCACTTCTGCTTTTTGTCTTATTTTTGTCATTTTGTGTTTTGCTTTATTCGTTGTTTTGTGTGTCGTTTTTGTCGTTTTGTGTCCTTTTTATCTTGCTTTTGTCGTTTGTCCATTTTTTTGCCGCTTTGTAACTTGTTTGTCAAATTTTGTCTCATTTTTTGTCATTTTGTTTCTCACTTTTGTCATTTTGTGTCTAATTTTTGTAATATTTTGTCTTGTTTTCATTCTTTTTTGTCTTTTTTAAAGTAAAATACTACGTCATTCCGTTCCAGATAGCTGTGACTAATTGTTGTGTTTCTTTGTCCACACTCTGTGATCTGGAAGTTGTAATAGCTGTTGAGTTTGACTCCCCTGGTATAGAATATGAAGAAAAGCAAAAGCTGTGACTCCCATTACAGTCCATCCCAGGAGAGAAGATGACTGTTAGGGCTGCAGAAAAAAGTGAAAAAGATGTTGAGACGGTTATTTATGCTTTAAAACACCCACTGAAGTGACCAGTCTGCTCTCAGACAATCATCTCCTCAGACTCTAAACGATTTAATCTGAAGTCCAGCAGCTCGGCGCCAGAACAGTGCAACATGACTCTAACTGTTCTACAGCTATTTAAACTTCAACTGAAACCACATCACTGACAGTAATAACTCCAAACCAGCGGCGATGACCTCACAGACCTTCCCTGTTTGATCACACTGACTCTAAAACGTTGCATCATTGAACTACAACGCTGTGGTGGAAATGAAATCAAAACCTTCATTCTACAAGAAATATACCAGTCCATGAATACACGGTAACCTTCATTAATTCATTCAAAAAGCGGTTTCCAGTGTAACTGCATGGAATTTCATGACATCAGCTGTATTTCTGTCACCCTGAAGCTGTAAGTCTCTGTTTTAGGAGCACCTAGATGCAGCACAACTTTCCATTTTCATGACTGTCTACTGTCTGAAAGTTCATATATCATTCATTCAGCCTGACTTATAGAAACTTTTCTCCTAAACACAGGGTGAAAATGTTTTTTTTTCTGGCAGCTGACAGTTTTTTCAGATTTATAGAGAGATAAAGAGATATCCAGCATTCCCTCTATTAAAGTCTTTGGCTCTAAAATGTCAACAAAACTAAACAAGGAGCTTCAAGCTGCCTTCATCTAGTGTCCAGATTTCTGTTCTGGAAGTTTATTTAAACATGCATGTTTTTAACGGAATAATATTTCTATTTGCATAATTAAACATAGTTATGTGTTGTACCTTAACCCTAAGACACTTCAGGAAACATTTATATTCCTTCTAGAAGGAGAAAGAACCTGATTACATTTGTGTGCTGCTCTTTTCTTTGAAATGTTTTTTTTCTACCTGAAAATATCCTCACTGCAGGACCAATAAAGGTTTAATCTATAGATCTAATCTATCCACTGCAAGTTTCTGGAGATTTTCTCTCAGTGTCAGTAATCAGCTGGAGAAGATTTGTTGTGTTTCCTGTTAGTTACATTTTTATTTCCACCGTTCTGTGTGGCGTCCAAACCAGTGAACTCACAACAATAGATGAAAATAATCCTGGACATGTTATAATCCTTGTTTGGGGATATTTGACTTTAAAAAATCAGAGCTTCATTAACAGGCAGATCACTAGAATTGAGTCTGCAGCAGAGGATTTTGCATTTTCAGGACCTTTGTTTTACATAAACACTTATTTTGAAAGTAGCTAACATGGCGGTCGCTTGTTTACTTCAAAGATCTGGGTTTCCTCCCTCATAGACACTGACAAAAAGGGAACTATGGCCACATTTTGGTGGATTAAACCCCTAAAACCAAAACCTGTTAGTTAGAAAGTGCTACTTGGATATAGAATAAACCTTTAAGTGTAAGTACTCAGACAGGAAGTAGAATTCTAGGTGAAATTAATGACCTATACAATACATATACAATAACTTATAGATTATAATTTAAGTTATTGTATTTTCTATTGTATAATTTCATATCTTAATTTAAGTTTAAAATATCTTTGATATCTTTAGATACAGTCAGTAGATGTGAATGTGTGTCATAACGTAAAAATCCAAGTGAACATGCTGACCTCTCCTGACCTCCTCTCTGACCTGGGCAGCCTCTGGCCATGCATTACAGATGTTCATCATCTGGTTCAGGAACAAACGCTGCGTCTTCATCTTGGTTCAGATTGGAGACAACAACATCTGACCTTCCATCTTCACTCTCAAACACAAATAAGCGCTCAGTAAGCAGAGCAGAGTGTAAATGTCAGAAACAAGCAGCTGGAACTGTTCTGACAAGTGTTTTCCCAGGAGCACCGGCCTCACAATAAGAGTTCACATCCACAGAATAAGCAGAATGCAGATAATACAGACTACTTAGTTACAAACCGGAGTGAAGCTGAGGGTTGTTTTCCCACGGGGGAGAACTCGCTGCACACACATGGCAAACATTAAGCAGCAGCAAGTGAAGCACTCATAAACTGAGAAATTGTGCAAATCTGTTGGGTTTTTTTTGCACTTGTGTTTGAATATTTTGACCATGTGTGCAGCGCCGTGCTGGACTCGGTTCAGGTTTGGGATTTTCCTGGCTGTGATCAGGCCTCTAGTGGGTGAAAACACACGACAGTCGGTTATTGTGCAGCAAAGGCAAGCAGTATGTCACGTTGTTTCACAGAAATCTACACATTTTAATGTTATTTCTGAGCATTTGATCAAGAAAAGTGAGTTGTGCATTTAATCCTGAAAAAGAAAACTGGTAAACTTGCTGTTTGTGTTCTCAGTTCTTATGACTTTGGTGATGCTACTGGCTAAAGGTAGTTTGGTGGAGTTTTATACACTTATTTTTTTTGTTCTTTTTCTTTTCTCATTTTTTTCTATATTTGGGTTTGTATTGTTATTATTATTTATAATTTTTAGTTTTATTTTTGTGCTATATTTTTCTATATTTGGGTTTTAAAAAATATATAATTTATTTATGTTATTTTTTGCTATTTTTTCTATATTTCTTTTATTTATATATTTTTT
Organism: Amphiprion ocellaris; assembly: GCF_022539595.1. Lineage (NCBI taxonomy): Eukaryota > Metazoa > Chordata > Actinopteri > Pomacentridae > Amphiprion > Amphiprion ocellaris. Next base: position 35,968,650 of record NC_072777.1, on the reverse strand, counting down.
CTTTTTTGTTTTTTTGCTTATTTTTCTTCTTTATTTGGGTTTATATATCATCATCATCATCATCATCATTACTATTATTTATATTTTTGTATTTTATTTTCTTTGCTAATTTTTTTCTATATTTGGGTCTCTCTCTCTCTCTCTTTATATATGTATATATATATACATATATATATATATATATATGTGTGTGTGTGTGTGTGTGTGTGTGTGTGTGTGTGTGTGTGTGTGTGTGTGTATGTGTTTGTGTGTGTTTTCTAGATTTGTGTTTATATATAATTTTTTTGTTTATTTTATTTATTTATTTTTTTTGCTCATTTTTTTTTTCTAGATTTGGGTCTCACAGTGTTGAAATCCAGAATAAGAAAACTGGTTCAAACTGACAGACTTGCTGTTTATATTCCCAGTTCTGATCACTGTGCTGATCCTCCTGGATAGAACCTATTTGGTGGGTCAAATAAAATTCCTCCATGCAGGAAAATCCCAGAGTTCAGGGTTAAAACTTCCATTATGGGCAGCGAACTGATGGACTCTTCCTTTTTCCTCTTCTTGTCTGTCTGCCTCTCCATCTGTTCTTCCTGCAGAAAGTGTGAGAAAGTGACTTTTATAGTTGAGTAACAGAACCCAGAAATGAAGCAGAGCTAGTTAAGGTCACTTTGCTGAGTATTAAAGCTGCTGCAGTTTGGCTCAGCAGCGGTTTCTGCTTTTACTGGACTCTGAGTGCCTCTGCAGAATATACAGAACTCCAGACAGCCTGGTGCTGTGTGGTCGCTGTGTATCTGTGTGTATATACATGTATGTGGGAATGCACATGTGTGGATATGTGGTGCTTAAACCCCTGCGGTTCCTAATTCATTCTACCTCACATCCTCATAAACATCCTGCAGCTCCCTGGTGGTTTGTTTAGGAGCTTAACCTCTTCAAACGAGGCCCAAACAGGAGGTGGTTTCATCTGGTGTGATAAGAAGGGAATCACGGTGCAGGAGTGCAGCCCATCCTTCACACAGCGTGTCATCATTGGCAGCTATTAAGCAGCTTACAGAGCGCCCTGAAATAAAAGGGAACAAAGAGACATCAGCAATTACCCAAAGCAAAGAAGTACAACAGAGCAGGAGGCGCTCCTTTGTAGAATCCACTGATTATTGCTTTTGGAGCCACTTTGGAGTAAATTAGTAGCTCACACCCTGCATCAATTTTTCATTTGCACTGCATGGTTTCCTATTAATGCCCTGCCTGCTCCTATAAGAGATGATCTGTGTGATTTGTGGAGCTGCAGCACAATGAATGGACGTGCAGTTAACCTCCTGTTGTCCTCATTTACAGGCACCAAAAAATATTGTTTCCTTGTCTGAAAAAAATCCAAAAATTCAGCAAAAAATTCCCCATAAAAAATCAACCAAAATACAGTGAATTTCGAGAAGCATTCATTTCTTTTCTTTTTTTTCCACCAAAAAATGTTCAAAGTTTTCCCAAAAATGTTGAAAATGTGGACATCAGAAGTTTCACTGTGAAAGAGGGTTAACTGAAACTCTGAGGCTGGAGACATGCTCACCCTCTGGGATAAAACCGTCCTCATCCTCACCGTGTTCCTGCAGGACTTCTTAGACAAACATCCTGATGATAAGGGCCACGGTAATGACTATAATGATAGAGAAATAGTTTCCCCTGCGCCCCGCCCGCCATCGCTGGGACTCACAGAACCACGCTGGATATTTATTTCCTCATGTGATAGAGATGAGACTTTATCTAGAGAAAATAAACGGAAGCGTGCCCGTGTTAGTGTTGGAAGGAATCCGATTCTACGAGGTTTTAACCCTGAAAAACCCACTGCTGCAGAAATACATCAGCTTGATTTTTAAAAAATATTATTTTCTTTTTTTCATATACATATATATATATATATTCTTTTTTGTTTTTATCTCATTTTCCTTTATATTTGAGTTTATATTATTATTTATATTTTTAGTTTTATTTTATTTTTGATAATTTCTTTCTATATCTGTTTAATATAGATTTTTTCTTTATTTGCTCGTTTTATTCTTCATTTGGGTTTATATTTTATTTTTACAATTTTTGGGGGGTTTATATAAATAGTTTTTTGTTTATTTTATTATTCTTTGCTCATTTTCTTCTATTTTGGAGTTTATATATCATTATTATTATTATTATTATTATTATTATTTATATTTTTGTTTTATTTTTGGTAATTTTTTTCTATATTTGGGTTTGTATATATATTTTGTTTTGTTTATTTTATTTATTTTTTGCTCATTTTCTTCTATATTTGGGTTTATATAATATTATTATTATTTATATTTTTTGTTTTATTTTTTGCTACTTTTTTCTATATTTGGGTTTATATATTATTATAATTATTATCATTATTATTATTAATTATATTTTAGTCTAATTTTTTGCAATTTTTTTCTATATTTGGGTTTACAAGCATAATTTTTTGTTTACTTCATCTATTTTTTTTGCTATTTTTTTATATATTTGGGTCTCACGGGGTTAAAATTAATCTTTACATGATTTCTGTGGATATTTGTATGTTAACATCTAGTTAGAAAACAGATTGAATCAGGTTTATGAAGCTTTTTTGTATTTGTTTTCTGGTTTAGTTTCAGGCCTCTAATGGGGCTTTTTCCAGACGTGACACACAGATGTTTTGTGCCAAGATAAGCCCTGATAAACCCATTTTATTCCATCTCCACATCATTTTCTATTGAAATGGAAAAAACGGTAAATGTCTGAGTCAGAGATAAGACAAATTACTGACTGGAAGGACTCAGGAATGACAGGACTTTATATCTGATGGTTCACTGTTTAGATTCATTTTTGTGAGAGGAGGAATAGACTTGACTTTAAGATTTTCTGATGTTTTAAAAAAATGCAAAGACCATATTAGACACAGATTACTATTCAAAGCAGCATATTTCTATGTAAAGTGACATTTGAGGAAAGTCTATCAGAACAACTTCCATCTTACTAACCCTTTTTTCCACACCATTCTGCTCCATTAATTATTACAATCACACATAAAAATAAACGCATCTCTATATAGTCAGTGCTATTATTAGATTTGGTCGAACTCCCAGTACTTTTATTGAACTTTTCTGCACTTTTATCCGCTTTTTTAAATGTCTTTCTCTCTTCTCTTCTTTCATTTTTCTCACATCTTGTCTTTTTTATAGTAGTTTTAATCAGTAAGCTCTATTTATTATATAAATCCATGAGCACTTACTTCTTTCTTCTTCTTTTCTGTTTGTTTTTGTTTGCTTGCTTTAAAATGTTTACCAAAATGTTTCTTTAACAAAATTCATAAGAAAATCAACCAAAATCCAGTGAATTTCGCTGGATTTTGGTAGATTTTTATGTGAATGTTCTCAAAGAAAATATTAGAAGTTTTACTGATATATGTGGAATCACTTTAGATATTTTTAGAATTTTTTGGAAGATTTTTACTCATTTTTTGAAAATATTTACAAGAATTTTCTTGCCAAATTTGTGGGATATTTTTTAAATAACATGTTTAAGGGATACTTTAAGGAATTATTGGAATTTTCTTCCTGAAGGTTTTGCAAATTTTCAAAAATTTGGGGAATTTTTTTGCTGAATTTTTGGATTTTTTTTTAGGCAAGGAAACAATTTTTTTGGTGCCCGTAAATGAGGACAACAGGAGGGTTAAGGAGATGAAAACATCTCATTTATCATCCTAATAGAACTGGAATACTCTGCGAACAGAGCTCAGGGTGAAGGATAGAAGTCAATAACGCCATTAAACACTGAGGTGAACCAACGAGCCTCACTGTAACTTTCTGATTGGACTTGTGTGAGGGAGGGTCGGTGCAGCGCTGGACGGATCTACGTTACCTTTTTAGAAATGAGACAAACGTTGATAATAGTTTCCTATGAAACTAAAGCTTTTGAGTCCTGATAGTAAATCTGGTGACGGACGCTGAGAGCCTCTCAGTCATAACAGTCTGGCCACAGCCGCATTTAGTTTTATGTTTTGTTTCTCTTTGAGCTGAGCTTTAAATGAGGTGGCTTTTAGTTTAAAGGCTTTTAAAAGACGGCAGATAAGTTTCAGAAGCAGCGTTTGGCTGAGCAAAGTCTGGAAACATGAAGGTTCTTTGTGCTCGGAGAACTTGAGTTTACTCAGGATTACTGTATATCTTCTGCACACACATGGTAATTTTTTGCCTCTTTTTTTGTTTTGTTTTGTGTCATTTGTCTCATATTGTCTAATTTTTCTTATTTTTGTCATTTTGTGTCTCATCTTTACAATATATTGTCTTGTTTTTGGTGGGTTTTTGTCTTTTTTTGTTGGACTTTTGTCGTGATCATAAAGTAAAATACTGTATTGTTCAGTTCCAGATAGCTGTGATTAAGATTTGGAGTTGTGGTTATTTATAGGTCATTATGCTGTGGTTTTACTGGTCCGGCCCACTAAGATGAGTCTGACATCCCTGCACTGCGCTGTGATATAAATGTAGGCGGTCCTGTAAGTTAATTTGGTGAAAACCCCACAAGAATAAAAGCAGTCAGTGAGTCCGGAGCTCGACAGAAACCACTCCAGAGCCTCCTCCTCCCCCGAGGCCGGAGTCTTTTCAGAGCAGCAGAGCATACCACAGCAGCAGAGACATTTTAAAGGTTCCTCCAAAGTGCGAAATAACAACTGGGGGTCTCCCATAATAGTTAAAGCAAACACAACACCCTGACCTGCACAAATGTGAAATGCAGGCCAAGCCTTGAAGAATGTCAACATGGCAGCCGCAAAGCATCGGAAGCATGCACCACACACACACAGAGTCCAGATAAAGGCCATGAAGGAAGTAGTGGGAGTAGATAAAGAAGGAATAGACTTCAATGGGAACAATAGGAAAGCAAAGAATTCACATTTGTCCAAAGTGCAAACAGTCTGAGCCCTGTATGCTGAATGTTTAGAGGAACGGTGCCCTCGACAACACGTATTGTTTGTTGCTGCAGGAGGAAGGCTTGCTGTTGTGTTGTGTTGTGTTGTGTATGGCCTAATCTCTCCTATTTATAATGGCAGAGATACAGTGGCCGCCCCGCTCCCCGCAGGAATGTTAATCTTCCCAAGAGCTTTGGTCAAGAGTCCAGCGATGCCTGGCCAGCGAACGCCACCCAGTCGAGAAGGGTCGATCCCAGTACGTCCCAGAGCTCTTCAAGAACCACGCAGTTCATCTAAAACCGCAGGAAAGGAAAGAAAACGCCGTCCAGTTGCATTTTTCAAAGGCAGCCTCCCAGTGAAACCACACAGACCGATGAAAGCGCCACAGATTCCAGTGAAATGAAGCAAACTGTGAGGAAGGAAAGCAGAAGAGACTCATCAGCAAGTTTCACCCTGCAGCACATCTAGTGAAAAAAGAATCTGTCAGGCTTTTAAACGGTGCAGAGCTCTATCTGGATGTGGGCTTCAACATGAACGTTACGACGGTTTGGGACCAGAGGACGGCCACTGACAGACATGAAGCCAGAGTACAGCTTTGGCATGAAGCTTCGTCTATTTGTGGTCTTATTTTTCACTCGCACCAGCATGACTCATGACCATGACGTCTAAAACGGATAAATGGATGAACTGCAGGGAAATTTGGCACAGCCATTTATGGTGCCCAGAAGACGAATCCTAATTACTTCCTCTGACATTTCTTTAACTGTGAGGCTTGTGGTTTTGAATAAAAGTCTGAAGAAATGGTGGACTTCTAATTAACAAACTGGGTCCACACATTCATGCTCCCTTCATGATGAATGACTCTGGGATCCCTAAACCCTGGGAGTCTGGCTAATTACTTCTGCTCAGAAACTCTTCAACGTGATTAAGTGTTAGCCATTCATCTTGTTTTTTTCAGAACAATCCAGGCTAACCAGATCTTCCATCATTCGATATTATAATTATTGCAGATTTTTAAAATTAGTATTCTCATGTTTTTACCTGAATCTCACCATTAAATACTGACAGTGTGGATAACTTTCCACCATTATGGTTCTGATGTTGGCAAATGGAAATAAATACCATTTTAGGCCACTTTATTCAGTGTTCACATCCAGAGGGATACATGCAAACCAGGCATCTGCCCTCAACAGAGTATTGCTTCAGTGTGTGCAAATATGTAAGCTGTCATGAATTTGGTGTTGAAAAGGACTCAAATGCATTCATCATAGTAAAGAATAGGTTGACAAGGGAGTAACAGAGGCTGACTGGTGATGCAGGTAAAATATGAGTAGAAATCCTAAAAGGTAAAAAAAAGAGAAACCTGAAGCTCAAACAGTAGATAGAACAGGAGGTCAAACAGGAACTAACTGACAAAGAAACAAAGAAAGACGCAGAGAACAAACTGGGAGACGAGACGACTCTAGTGAAACTCAGGAGGGTAATCAAAGGAGGAGGGAAACAGACAAAGGGAAGAAGTAAAAACACAAACCAAAACCAGAAACCAAAGACACAAACATAACGACAGAATCTCTGGTTGTGCTTTGATTTTAACACACTTACATATGAACATATCTCTGCTATGACGAGTTCAGGAGGAGTTCAGACCAGAAGGATGGCTGTGATGGATGCAGCGCTGTATGCAGGTTGTAGCTGTAGTTAAATCTGATGCACATTTCAAATTATTTTTCTCACTGACACTTCGTTACACAGACAAGCAACTAGCATTGTTGTAAAGGTCATGTTAGGACTGCAGTCATACAGATAGGTGGAGTGTTTTTTTCTGTATGTATCCTTTGGTTTGCCAATCCAGTATGCAAATAGAGCTGTGCCGTGATTGGACGCCAGGATGTCGGGTCGATGCAGGTAGGGTAACCACTAAGGCCAGTATTAAAGGAGGAAGGACGACGTCATCAGAGGGCATTCCATCCATCCTCCACTGATTCCATCCAACACCATCCATTGGTTGTTTAGTAAAGTGAGTTCTGTATAGTACTATGTATAGTAGCAGTGAGCTGCCACTTCTAGGTTAACGGGTTTTTCTCATGTTTAGGTTCCGTTAGGGAAGTGTTTTTGTTTGGGTAGACCAGTCTTAACAGATTAGTGGGTTTCTGGTTGTTATTCTGGTTTTTCTCACTCTGAGTTTAAGTTCAAACTTTACAGCTGCTTTGTTTTTGTTTAACCCTCCTGTTGTCGTCATTTACAGGCACCAAAAAATATAGTTTCCTTGTCTGAAAAAAAAACCCAAAAGTCAGCAAAAAAATTCTCCAAATTTATGAAAATTTGCAAATCCTTCAGGAAGAAAATTCCAATAATTCCTTAAAAGTTTCCCTTAAAAGTTTTTTTTTTTTTTTTTTTTTTAAATCCCCCAAATTTGGCAAGAAAATTCTTGTAAATATTTTCAAAAAATTAGTAAAAATCATCCAAAGAAATCCTAAAAATATCTAAAGTGATTCCATATATATCAGTAAAACTTCTGATATTTTCTTTAAGAACATTCACATAAAAATCAACCAAAATCCGGCAAATGTTGCTGGATTTTGGTTGATTTTTATGTGAATGTTCTTCAGAAACATTTTTAACATTTCTTTTTTTTCCACCGAAAAAAGTTAAAGATTTCCCAAAAATGTTGAAAATGTGGAAATTTTCACTGTGAGAATATATTTTTTTCCACATTTTCAAACTTTAAAACAGGTCCATTTGACCTGCAGGACGACACCAGGGTTAAACAACGTCCTTTGTTTATCACTTCACCTTTATTTGTAAACAAACACTTCCACTCTGAGAAAACGCCTGTTGGTGCTGCTTGGATCAGTGGAAGGACGGTACTTCCTGTTCAGCTGGACCACCCCTAGGCTGGACAGAACAGCTCAACTCATGGAGTTTAATTTGACGACGTGCTACAACTTTCTGAGAGCAGTCAGTTTGAAAAGATTGGATGTGATTTTAGAAATTCAAGTTGCTTTGTGTTTAGTAAAAATTATCAGAAAGTCACATGCCAACAGATTACACTGGGATGGCAACGTTACAAAGCATTGCTAAACATTAGCAAGTTAGCATCGTTACTGTGTGCATGTGAGCGCTTTAGCATTTAGCTCAAAGCACCGCTAACAAAGTGACCACGTTAGCTTAACATTAATATGAACTACGTGTCATTTAAACAGTTTAGAGATGTAGGGAACTTAATGTGGAGTTTTTTCAAGTTTTTGGTTCTTTGTAATTTCCATAGCTAACAATTGTTTCTCACAAATGCTTCATCACACAGACGAGCAACAAGCATCGTTGCAAAGGTCAGCTGGTGGTTTAATCTGATATCTGCTGCACCATAAAAAATTAGAGAACAACCCAAACAAGAAAAAGAATGTAAATTTGGACACAAACTGCATCTGTCTAAGGGTTAATTGTTCCACTAGTGCTGCTTTGTGTTTACTAGCAATTAGCAAATGGTAGCATGTGAGCATGCTAAATTAGGATGCTAAACATTAGCAAGTCAGAATTGTCACCATACTAGAACTTTAGCATTTAGCTCAAAAGCATTGCTGCACTGCGCCGTACAGTGCTGCTAATATGACTGCAGAAGCTAATATGGCTAATATGACTGCAGAAGCTAATAGGGCTAATATGACTGTAGAAGCTAATATGGCTAGTATGACTGCAGAAGCTAATATGGCTAGTATGACTGCAGAAGCTAATATGGCTAATATGACTGCAGAAGCTAATAGGGCTAATATGACTGTAGAAGCTAATATGGCTAGTATGACTGCAGAAGCTAATATGGCTAGTATGACTGCAGAAGCTAATAGGGCTAATATGACTGCAGAAGCTAATAGGGCTAGTATGACTGCAGAAGCTAATAGGGCTAATATGACAGCAGAAGCTAATAGGGCTAATATGACTGCAGAAGCTAATAGGGCTAATATGACTGCAGAAGCTAATAGGGCTAGTATGACTGCAGAAGCTAATAGGGCTAATATGACTGCAGAAGCTAATATGGCTAGTATGACTGTAGAAGCTAATAGGGCTAATATGACAGCAGAAGCTAATATGGCTAGCATGACTGCAGAAGCTAATATGGCTAATATGACTGCAGAAGCTAATAGGGCTAATATGACTGTAGAAGCTAATATGGCTAGTATGACTGCAGAAGCTAATATGGCTAGTATTACTGCAGAAGCTAATAGGGCTAATATAACTGCAGAAGCTAATAGGGCTAGTATGACTGCAGAAGCTAATAGGGCTAATATGACAGCAGAAGCTAATAGGGCTAATATGACTGCAGAAGCTAATAGGGCTAGTATGACTGCAGAAGCTAATAGGGCTAATATGACTGCAGAAGCTAATATGGCTAGTATGACTGCAGAAGCTAATAGGGCTAATATGACAGCAGAATCTAATATGGCTAGCATGACTGCAGAAGCTAATATGGCTAATATGACTGCAGAAGCTAATAGGGCTAATATGACTGTAGAAGCTAATATGGCTAGTATGACTGCAGAAGCTAATATGGCTAGTATTACTGCAGAAGCTAATAGGGCTAATATAACTGCAGAAGCTAATAGGGCTAGTATGACTGCAGAAGCTAATAGGGCTAATATGACAGCAGAAGCTAATAGGGCTAATATGACTGCAGAAGCTAATAGGGCTAATATGACTGCAGAAGCTAATATGGCTAGTATGACTGTAGAAGCTAATAGGGCTAATATGACAGCAGAAGCTAATATGGCTAGCATGACTGCAGAAGCTAATAGGGCTAATATGACTGTAGAAGCTAATATGGCTAATATGACTGTAGAAGCTAATATGGCTAGTATGACTGCAGAAGCTAATAGGGCTAATATGACTGCAGAAGCTAATATGGCTAGTATGACTGCAGAAGCTAATATGGCTAGTATGACTGCAGAAGCTAATAGGGCTAATATGAATGCAGAAGCTAAAATGGCTAATATGACTGCAGAGGCTAATATGGCTATTATGACTGCAGAGGCTAATATGGCTAATATGACTGCAGAGGCTAATATGGCTAATATGACTGCAGAACATGCTGACATAAATAACCATTGTGGCGTTTAAGCATTTTTTTTTGTTTCTAAATGAAGTTCACAGTCAGCAAGGGTCCATCTTGCAGTGGTAGAAAAAAGTTTTCGGATGCCCTTAAAATTTTACACAATCACAAATATCATGAAACATTTGTGGAAAAATCTTTTTTGTGTTTCTAAATGTGTGGCTGCATTAGACAGACACAAACACAAATTTATTTATTTATGTTTATTGTTTACAAGAAAAACTAACAAAACTAAATTCTACCAAAATGACCCAATACTCAAAATGTCTTATTTTTATGGAACCAATCGATTTTAAGTTTTTAATGGCTTTTTTTTTTTTAGGATTAGTTTAGTATTATGACTGTGATTGGACTAAAAGAAATTACACTTTAAGACCTAAGAGGGATTCTTAATACGATATTTCACAAATGTATGGGGTGTCCGGAAACTATCTTCCACCTCTGTATCTTATTCTTAAGAAACATTGAAATTAGTCAGTGAGGGAAAAATAGCTCCAGAAAATGGTCCACACACTCAGGATGCTTCTTTCCAGATGATAAAACATGTTTTGCTCTGAAGCTGAATGAACTTCTTTTATTTTGAAATGTGCACCTGCTTCCTATTGACACCAAACACTTCCAGAGTAAACTCCAGCTGGCGCTAACATCCAGAAATGTTCCAGATTAATTTTGGAAAGGTTGGGCCTCAGAGAGGGAAGTCATTTAGGGAGGGAATCTGTCTTAAACGGAGGGTGTGACTGTCTGTGTTTGTGTCCAGATTAATTGCTTTTTCTAGATTTATAGTGAACAGAGAGAGGGGATGTGGGTAATTACTGGTGCGTTCTAACATGATGAGCTCCATCCTTCTTCACGGCCTTCACCCTGCTTTCAGCTCAGCCTGTTATACATCAGATTCTTCTCATATCTGGTTTGTTTCATGCATCACGTGGTTTCTGAGGCCTCTGGTTTGTTCTCGGTGTTATCACCTACGCTGCAGCCTGGCCAACATCTCGCAGCAGCCAGCCATCATCTGGAAGGTACAGTAGCCATGAAGCAATCTGCAGCTAATGAGCCAGACAGGGTCACCGCTTCCACACTGATTAAAATGTTCCAACTTTTGTTTGGCAGGGATTTAATGCATTGTTTTGCACTGATCCAAACGAGCTCCATGTGCTGTAGAAGAATACTAGAAGGCCTCGGCTGAATTTATGAGCCTGGCTCAAACTCTGACTCTTTAAACTGTCAAATAGACGTATAATTTTGATGAGTGTAAAGACAAACATAGCAGTGGTAGAACAAATGTGCCACAATTTCTCCTCTTAAAGGGTAGGGTTGCAGGATAAATCAAGTTACTGTATTTATAGTGAAATAAGCCATCACCTCCATGGCTGAGCGTCTCCATGTAGAAACTGCAGCGTCTCAGGAACACGGATTAAGATTTCTGGGGTTTCGTACGTAACAACACCTCAGGAACCAATCAGGCAGGTTTCCAGATCAAACATGAATGTCTGAATTCTACTATCCTATGTCTAGGTATGGTGTAGAATAGATTCACAGTGTTTGATCAGAGTGTAGGTGAGCTGGTGTGCTGAGTTGCAATGAGTGGGGAGGAGATATATCATAGATCTTCACATTCTAAAAGAAGCAATGGTGTTGAATTATATGTAAATCAACCATTTAAAGTAGGAAAGAATTATTTTCATATAGAAAAGAGAACAGAGATGTAACACAGGCATTCAGTTTTCTGGGTTTAATGAAGGACTGCAGAGGGACTTTAAAAGTCCAGTGTACAGGATTTAGTGGCATTTAGTTGTAAAGATATAAATTACAACCAACAGAATAAACTTTTCTCACCAACAAAACCTGCCGACAGTCCTCCCCAGAACTAATGTTTGGTTTTCATTCATGGTGTCACAACTTAGTGGACTGTTTAGACAAAAGGACAAACTCTAGACTAACAAAAACACAGTTACTCAGATTTTTAGGTGATTTTATACTAATAAAACCCCTAAGCTTTTCAGGGTATTTTAGCGCAACATATGATCAGTTTCATTCCTGTCCAGGCCTGTATAGCTGTTCCTAGCCGTGTTTAACGTCATGCTTGTGCACGTAGCGGGTTTTGGTTGAGGTCAAGCTCTGCTCTGAACACTCGATTCTACCATGGGTTATCAGTATTTTAAGAATTCCTTTTATATTTATCCTTTTTTGATACTTTATCTATTATTACTGTTGTTGGTTTTCTGTTTTTATTGGTGTTTATTTTATTTTATTGTTTTACTCGACTCCAAGAGAGTCCTGCAAGAATTTGTGCACAAATGGCAAATAAGAATCCTGAATCTTGGACATGTAGTTTCTATTTTTCTTGTCTGCTTGGTAGATTTCCTTCCATACATGTGCAGTGGCCTCCATCTACATGTTCTGCACGTTGCCTTTGTAGAGAATGTGCCGCTGGGATCCACGGGGATGTTCAAAGACCGGTCCATGCGGAGATGATGAAAGGTACATCATGTGGAACCTAGCAAACTCTTAGATGTGGAAAGAATAAAGACCAATTCATGGCTCCTACAGGACCAATGGGAACTGTGAAAGCAGATGAACATGCGGTTGTATTTATACAGTTTTAGTTCCACTGTGGTCTGATGTGCAGCTGGTCTCACTGGACATGCGCTGACCACTGAGCTGGTTTGGATCTGTTGGGTTTCATCACTGCTAATTCTTCACTCTACTATGAGAAGATGTTTCTGAGAGCCGATAAACTTTTTACAGGATATATTGGGATGTTGCAGTCATGGTTCTTTCTCGGTGTGATTTTTCTAGAATAGTGGGAAGAGTTAGCACAAGATTTCTGGAGAAATTAGAGTAACCAGTGGCACCTGGTGGTCCTCGGCTGTCTGCCTCTGATTGGGGCAATGATAAAGTAAGTCAGGTGAGGAGGCAGGTGCTGATGATTCTCTGTGTGAGGCCAGAGAGACATGACGCTTCAGCAGTTAGATACCTGTTAGTTTATCTACAGAACTTAAAGTGTGCCTTCTTAATAGTTGTCTTTGAATGTTGCAGTGACAGCACACAGTTAGTTCCTGCTACGTTTGAGATGCTGGCGGTTTTAAAGGATGTTTATTAAAGGGTGCTTTATTCTGCTTTGGGCATGTTTAATCAGTCATTTAATCAATGAATTGTGTTTTTATTGTTTGTGCTTTGCAGTGATGGTCCATCATGGTTGCACTGTCTCCTGCTGTCCTTTTTGGTTTTTGTTTGTGGGTTTTTGTCTCTTTCAGTCTGCTCAGCCCTGCAGGGCCCGTAGATGAAAAGACCTGAGGTGAAAGTGGACTAACTCTATTTTGTTCATTGTTTTGTGATTGAGATGATGGTGAGTAATGATCAGTCTTGATCCTGGTAGCTTTGAGACTTCAGTGTGATGTTTATAGGTACAAGTGAACTGATTGCAGTGTGTTTGATATGCAGCGGTGTTTTTAGAGTGCAGTGATTTTCACCTTCGGTTCATTGGGCTCATGTGTAACTGGTCTCAATGGTATAGATTAAACCCCGTTTTTAAATGGGATTGTGATTTTATGATCTTTGTATTATTTGATTTGTTTAATGCTTGAACTGTGGTGTCAGGTTTAATATTAGGAATCACATCCAAGACGGACTACTTTATTTCCAACACTTTTAACAGTGCATTCTAAAGGTGTGGATGATGGAAAGTCTTCTCATTGTCTCCTCATCACAAACATTTGTTTAAAGCACCGTTTATTTTCCCAGCACATGCACAGCAGCCAGGTCACAGGTTTTAGGCTGCACAGGGACAATCCTAACAGTTCTGGGTGTATGACAGACTTTATGCCCCTCTACGAAGCATAAATTTGCTCTAACCAGCGTCTGTTTTCAGGCCCATTTGTCTTCTGGGCACCTGTGCAGTCAATTGGTTTGCAGTCTGCGACGTCCCAAATCTCTAGCTGCCCCGACGTCAGCACTGAACCTGCAGACGACAGAATTTACGTCACGGGTGCTCTGCAGACATGTAGTGGAAAGCATGAACCGGCCTCAACGCTGGCCTCAGAGGGAGTCGCTGAGTCTGTGAAGAACAGCTGGGAGAGCTGATGGGAGGACTGCTGAGCTCAGCATTCCTCTGTGGGACAAGTGGAGGAGATGTGCAGCTTTTAATGTGAAAAGTTACAAACAAACCAGCAAACAAAGGGACAGAAAACAACCCCCTCCAAAGATTCTCACAGAAGTTGGTCATGAAGAAAAAGAAAGTGCTGAAGGCTCTCTGAACATGAAGAGAAAAACTGGAAGAAAAAGTTTCAGTTTCCTTTTGATCCACGGAGCAGAAAAGACTGGAGTCCATTAACTGTTAGTGAATGTGGTTTATACTGTACAGTGAAAATTTATTGGAACGCCGTGGAATTTAAACAGACTCTGGGTGCCGCGTCATTTACAAGAGAAATGCTGACATTGTGAAGATCTATTTTTAACGTTTTTGGTACATGAGCTAAATTTGGACACAGATAATAGCAGGAATGGAGTCCAGCGTGAATCATAGCGGAGGACTCTAACTCTCTCTTGGCTCTGTGAAGTAAAACAGCATCAATCTCACCTTTAAACAGGCCTCTTATCCAAACGGATAAGAATTTGCTACTACGTGCTGCGATCTGCTTCCCAGGAGCTGTCATCCACTTGTGAGATTGGAATCTGCTGCTAATCAGAAAGGAAACCCAGCAGACAGACTCATTTCACTGACTGACTACTGACCATCATTACTCACTCATTTACAAATGGGACTTTAGTTTTATTATTTGCATTATTTTTTTCCAGAATAAACACACCAATTAAGTTGCAGCACTGAAATGTACAGTCCTGGTCACCACTATTATTACACCCTTTCATTTTTGGCATAACCTGTAAAATATCTTCATAAATAAATGGAAAAGTACCAAATTCATGTGACCAAATTTTTTTAATTGGATGTCCAAAGTAATTTAACAAAATGATTATTTTTCCCCTTACATGTTGTAAGCTCTATTTTTGTTTTGTCTGTCCACAACACATTTTCCAGAAAGATCGTGGTCTGTCCAGGTCCACTTTGGCAAAGATCAGTCGTTCCTTTTTTTGCCTTTTCTTCAGCAGTGGGGTCTTCTCTGGCCGTCACCATGAAGCCCTGCTGGGTTTAGTGTTTGCTGTACGCTACATGATGGTTCCAGGTCAGCCTTCAGGTCTTTGGATGTTTTCTGTGGTGTTTTTTCCACGGTTCACACCAACCTTCAAAGACTTCTCTCATCAGTTTTCCTCTTCCCTCCAACATCCAGGTAGGTTCTTGATAGCTCCATGCTTGGAATTCTTTATAACACTGTGCACTGTTGAAACAGGGATACTAAGGTCCTTGGAGATGGCCTTATACCCTTCTATACCCTTTAGAAGTAACAGGGAATAGCGTGGCTTTTTAAAACATTAAACTTATCATTCATTGGCTAATTTATGTCATGTGGGCACTGACAGTTTATCACCAGGTGATTCTAATTACTGATTAATCACAGCTGAGTCAAAATAGGTTTTTTCAACATGGATCTAAAAGGTGCCAATACCAATGTCAATCGTTCAATTTCTCTATTTTTTTCCTCCTCTTGCTTTTTTAAAATTGTAGTTTTATCATTTGCTGTTCAGTATCAAACATGAGTTGTCTGTAGACCAGAGCTGTTTCACTAGATTCACTTTTTCCAGGAGATATTCTACATTATTATTTAAATTTAATGGGGGCCAACAATGGTGACCAAGACTGTTTACAGTATATGAGGATAAATGGAGCTTATTGTGAAAAAACCTCCACCTGCTTGTGAACTTCAGACGTGGAAGTTTGATTTCTTTAGCAATTTTCAATGTGATTTTGCTTTGGAAAAATGGATGACAGTGGCAACTAAATGGTTTCAGTTGAATGTATTGAGTCTGGAAGGAAGGGGGAGAGAGAGAGAGAGAGCGAG